>NC_085012.1:22573971-22876471 GCF_963854185.1 Sardina pilchardus
GAGATACACACACAATGTCCCCTGTTATTCAGCGCTTTCATGATAACAAAATAAAGGCCGCGTCTGCTTTCGCCCAAGGTGAGTCAGAGAAACTCGGCAGAATTTGTTCATGAACTATTCAGAGACCCAAACAATTAGTCAGACCGAGAAAAGATGAAAAACAGAATCATGGCGGTCCCTGGCCTTCCCATGACTAAATGCAGATTGTGAGCGTTTTTTCTTGTCCTCGCAGATGGAGTTTGTAAATATCTCCCTGTAGACCTCTGAAGCTTCAGTGGAGCCACATTAAGGGCCATATTACAGTAAGCCCTCACAACAAGCCTCCACTCTGAGCAGCTCTCTTGGATATACACTATCTTTCATCCCAGTTGTCACAGATACTGTATAGTTTTCACCATAGAGAACCATTTGTATGAATCAAAGAGCTTCATGTGAGCACGGGGATCAGAACGGAACCTGTAGATCTTGTTTATGCTTTTGGAAGAAGTCGTGGAGAATGATTGTTTTTTTTATCCTGTTGGGGTGGCGAGGCAGCTTTGGGATCGATGTGATGGAGGCTCATCCTAGCCGCCGTAGGATGCTGGAGGGAGATGATAAGTAATCTGTGCTGCTCCGTCCGCCTGACGCACAGAGGACGAGCGCTTTTGAGCGTTTAGACTCGTCATTGATTGTGCCGCGGCTGCCATCAGCAGCACTTTCGCGGCGGCGTCTGCCTTCGACTCAATGCCTCCGCTCTTGTCCGAGAATTCCTTCCAGAATGGACTGGCAAGGTTATTCTCCTCCGCCTTCTCTCTCTCTCTCTGTCTCTCTCTCTCTCTTTCTCTCTCTCTATCTAGGAGCAAAACGGTGGCTGCTGAATAGTTTCAACTCTCTCTCTCTCTCTCTCTCTATCTTGGAGTGAAGCGGTGGCTGCTGAATAGTCTCGACTCTCTCTCTCACTCTCTCTCTCTCTCGAAGCTCCGGTGGCTGCTGAATAGTCTGGACTCTGAGGCCCCCTTAGATGACAGACGCTTCACTAAACACCTGGTGCTCCAGCTCAAGGCTCGCGTGGCGCGGCCGGCCTGCCGCTCTCGGCGGGAGAAAAGGATAACAGACTGGATTAAGATAACGGCCTCGCTGGACAGCGGTATAGACGAGCTGCCTCTGTCACTCACTCACTTCCCTCTCGCTCTCCTCTTTTCTTTTTCACTTTCTCTCGCCATCATCTCCTCTCTTTCGTCTCTCTCTCTCTCTCTGGCTCTCTCTCTTCTTTTTTCTCTTCCTGTCTTTTTCCTCTACCTCTCTCTATCTCTCTCTCTACTTCTATTTGTCCTACGGGACATGTTCAACCCCCTGACTTGCCCCTGCAAATATGTCAACATGGCAACTCCAGCTCCTCTACATCTATCACACTGACATTCACTCCATACAAAGACAAACCCAGCGAGACATCCCAGCTATAGTGGCCCCGGGGAGTGTGAGTGTCTGAGCGTGGTGAAAACTGTCGGTGCCATTATCTCTGGTAGGCGATGGTCGATTTTTACTGTAAATGTTTGACTTCAAGATGCCCTTCACTGTGTAAATATTTAGAATGTGGAGTAGCTGGCTCATTTGCAGTGTGGGCTGATTAGATATGAGAGAGTGTCTATGGAAAGTTACACAGTCGCTGACAACAGGGAGTTTGATGAAACCTTGTTTTTTGTGTATTTATGGAACAGAATTCAGTCCTATGATAGACCTTTCTGCAGTGAGACTGCTACAGTGTGTGCTCTGGTATTCCCAAATAACCCTAATGCATTTCAAATGAAGACCGTACTGGAGAGGGATCAGCCAGAGATGATGGGAAGTCACTCATCTGTGACATTAGCATGTAATTCAATTGGTGAGGGCTGCCATCAATCACATGTGGTGTCAAGTGCTGACGATTCGTGTGATTAAATTTGTATGCAGCCATATCTTAATACATTTCCAGGTTAAATACCAGTTAAAACAGCATTTTACTTCAGATATAAAATATAATTCATACTTCACACTAATTCATACTAAAACATGCACAGTCCAAATGGTCAAATTAGCGAAAATCCTTGAGTCTCTGGTTCAATCCCACCAATGGAATTAGGGTCCCCTAGAAGCTGAGATTTAGAGGTCAACTCCCATTACCTAATCAAATATATCCTGGGGAAGCCTGTTGCTCTGTTTGGCACGTTCTCCATCAAAGGCTTACTCATCCATGTCCCTGACAGCGAGATGTTCAGTGAGATTTATTCATGAGCTAACTCTTTAGAGGGCATCATTATATAAATGTGTAATTGCTGAGGTTCATCCAGGCACTCAGTCTAAAATCTAATGAGAAGATTTTTTTGTTGCCAAATGCCACAGACTTTTTTGTAGGAGTTGATATTTGATATTTATAACGGAATGTGTGCTTGAGTGATGGCTGAGTTGCATGACTCTCTGTAGTATCTGGAGCATGTGTTCCTCAAAAGTTGTGCAACAACCATGGTAGATCTCTCAGTGAGAGAGAGAAAGAGAGAGAGAGAGAGAATGTTCAAAATGCCTGTCTCTCTGTCATTTATCAATGGCTAGTGTGCAGTCAGTGATGCTTTCAGGATATGCACCCCTCAAGAGCAACAGATTGGATTTGTTTCAGACTGCGCTACATCTGGGCTGAGAGATTGATTCAAAACAAGATGGCTCTTTGTCACTAATCCACACGTGTCTTTGAATGTTTCAACCGCACACTGGCCACAGAAATATGAATGCATTGTTTTCGATCACTGAATAGAGTAATATGGAGTCTTACCTGAAGATACACAGGATTATTATAGCAGTGGTCAAGGAGATCAAAGACACGCTGTGACCAATGGTGTAGCCAATCTTCACCGACCGGAAGAAAGTGCCCTGTGAGGCAAACAGAAACTAGCATTAGAAAACAAAGTTGCATAAATTAACGTAATTCCCAACCAAATAAGATCGGACTCAAAGGCAATGTTTTCACAACTAGGATCAGACCACTCACATGTCCACAAATCAGTGCCTGAAACTGGGCAGCTATCAAAGGATCAAGCAACAACCCGGTGGGTGATTAAGAGTTTTCATGTCTCTTCAGCGCAAAATGCAAATCCACTCAGAGCGCAGACAGATCCAAGGTGAAGCTAGTCTGTTTATGCATTTGAATGAACCTCAATATACACTGTCGGCCATTTCATCAATATTTTCAAATGGGGATTGTTTGGCAGCCAGCAGAAAACAAAACAGTTAATAGAAGTATAAAATGTTTCTTTTCCAAAAAGTTCTAAAATGTTTTGAGGGCCTTTTCTGTAGGATTCTATGGTTAGCAGGGCATTAATCTTCAAACTCCCTGTAAATTTGTCCACCCAACTGAAACACGAATTATAAGTATACTCATGAAGGACAAAAGGACATCCTTGATGAAGGACAAAAAATACACTCGATCTCAAAAAGCTCAATTATAAAGCTGTACAGCGGAAGTTCATATCTGAATATGAAACATCTAAATTTATCTCCCCACAGTCCATACTGAAGCTGGCATTGATGGATGAAATTAGTGAAAGTAAAATAGCTCTCATTCATTACAGTAATCACTGCTACATTCAGAGAAGGCCATTTTCAAAGCGAAAGCAACCTCTGATGACGACAGGTCACAGATGAAGACCTAAAACATGGCCAAACACTCATCGTTTTAGGGACATGAGACACAAACCTGTACAAATCTCTCCTTATCATAGACATATAACCGCAAATGATTCATCCAAGGTGTAAGTAATACATTTAGTCTGTTTGTGTTTCATAAAGTTTGTAAAGTTCATTCAGTGGAGTAGGGTAGAACAGTCCACTGTGTAAGCGTGAATCCACCGTTTGAGTGGTCCTGTTTTCTGTGAAAAATTATCGAGCTCTCTCTCTCTCTCTCTCTCTCTCTCTCTCTCTCTCTCTCTCTCTGTATTTCTGTCAGGCATCAGTACACTACAGCACACTCCTACACACAAAAACATATGCACTCAAGCCCTTCAAGAAGACAAGTATCCTACTTCCTTCGACCCACACACATTGACTCCGACACGTCTACAATACCAAAGAACAAAAGTTTTGGTCAAAGTAACGAGTAGACGGGTCATTTCAATACTACCCACCGCCCCGGAACCCTCCGTGACTAAAAGCCGATGTAAGCCACCCAAATCACTTCCTGAAGGCTTGTCACCCTCAACATCAAATTCCTTTTAAAGATTCCACATCCCAAGGACCCTGTGGATTAACTGGCTGGAATAGAAATGAGCTGCCCACTGTCTCGCAGCAGGAAGCCCATGCTGGAGAGGCTTTTACCACCTTGTAACCGCTATTCTTTTTTTCCCCCTCCCCAGCCCATCACGGGATATTTGACAGTATATTTAAAGATTTCTGCCTCAACTCTGCCTCCGCAAACACATAAATCGGCTTGGATATGAAAGCCTTTGACAAGACACCTATTACTGTGAGGAATGTTGAGGCTAAATATGGCCCACTTGAAGAAGCAATTTTGGCTACTTAGTTTAATTGCCAAAGAAATCCCACGCATTGATTCTTTCTCTGTGTGTAATGCATTGTTATGAATCTGAAATGCATTAGCACATATTTGTATTTAATTTATTGCTTACTTTTGTTTTCCACTTCTCCATTCTTCTTTCTGTTATGCCTCTAATCATATTTAGAGTCCTTTTGCCTCCACGGTATTTATTGATTGTTGATTGCTTTACTTCCTTATGAAGTCATTCTCATGCATATATGCTCATTCCACCTTAATAGGCCACATAGGAAGCTAATTTGAAGGAATGCCCTGCCAATTCACTGATCATTTTCTAATGAAAATATTATCTAGCTCCATGGACCACTGACAACTTTATGAAATCCCTACTGTCTTTATTAAGACAAATAGTGGCCCATTCTGTGGAATGCCACTCAGGTCCTGTGCTTTAATCCCGCTGATTGATTTTCTCTGGGAAGAGAGATGGAGAGAGAGTTTACGGTGCTGTGGCACTCGGCATTCTGATCAGGCCCTGGAGACTGTTTCGAGGGTGAGTCATTGTGGTGGTGTGCGCTGCTTGGTAGCCCGGCCGGCTGAAATGAGACGGAGAATATTAAAGCAGCGACTCTGACAATCACACGGGTGATTTTCAGTCAGAGGTGTCCGGGACGGGGGGGGGGGGGAAATTCAAACTCGTGCTTTCATTTGGTTCAGGTGCCATTTCTGTTTCGTTCTTCTTCTTAAAAAAAAAAAAAAAAAAAAAAACCCTGTGTCCAATACTACTATTCAGGAAAGGGTTAGGGTATGCGTGCACACACTCTCTCACACACACACGCATAATATGAAAGAATGAGAGAGAGAAGAAAGAAATAAAGAAAGACAGAAGGCAGGATGAGAAAAGAAGAATAAACAAAAGGAAGGAAGAACAAAAGACTGTGAAAGAGAAAGGAGCAAGGAAAGAAGGAACACAAACAGAGAAAACAAATATTAAACTTTAAAATTCAAACAAACAAATAACAACGCCCTATACTTACTTCATCACTTGTGCTGTTCATGTTGTAGCCACAGTTCACGGCGATGGCCATGGTCTGCATCTCCGACCAGCCATCCGCCGTACAGGTCTTCGAGAGGTTACCTGGGCAACGGGGAAAAACAAGCTAAGGTTAGCCCTCTCTGCTACCACCCAATGCAAACAAATGGCTCGCCGCCATAACAACAACAAAACACCAGTTGATTTCACCTCCAACAACGTACGATAATTGCATGCCCAGGCAGCACCCCGTGAGCTGAAGAGGCGAAGGGAGTGCAGATAATTAAATGTGGATTCTTTTTGTGGACGTGGACGGTGGGACTTGGAGGACCAAAGCAGGCCCCCCTCCCAGGGCTCCCACTGTTGTGTGTCCGAATGAATCACTGCCGTCCTCAGAGGAGCCATAGGAGAGGGACCCCACGGGCGAGGTGACTCCATGCAGGGACGCTTTTTTACCGAGGTGACCCTAACAGGCCACCGTCCTGCACAGACACCCCTGACAGAGAATAATGAGGGGAGGAGCGGCGGCCTGAGAGGTAGACTAATATTTCCCTGGTCAGCGTGGGGCAGGACGCACATGTGTGTGTGTGTGTGTGTGTGTGTGTGTGTGTGTGTGTGTGTGTGTGAGTGTGTGTGTGTGTGTGTGTGTGTGTGTGTGTGTGTGTGTGTGTGTGTGTAAACGTGTGTGTGTGTGTGTGAGAGAGGGAGAGAGAGAGAGAGAGAGAGAGAGTGTGTGTGTGTGTGTGTGTGTGTGTGTGTGTGTGTGTGTGTGTGTGTGTGTGTGCAAATGTGTATGTGTGTGTGTCTGTGTGTGTGTGTGTGTGTGTGTGTGTGTGTGTGTGTGTGTGGGTGAGCGCCCTCGCCCTCTGGGGGGGTCTGTGCTGCATCTAAACTGGGCCAGGCCAGCAGACAGGGAGCACAGGCTGCAGGCTTGCATCTATGCACTTCAGAGGTTCGGGGATCCTCATAACAGACAGAGTCATGGACTCCCACTACTCTACAAGAGCTTCAGGGACCCTCTTGTTGGCGATGATGATGTGGGGTGACTTCAGATAAAAAAGACAAAAAAAAACGTGTGCTTTACCACCATTCTTTTGATGTCATCTCAGCACTGATGCTGGTAGACACATGTGGCACGCTAGAAAGCTAACACATCACATTTTGTGAACACTCTCACAACAATTACTGATAAAGGCATTATGCTGCTGCGTTTCACAAGTAGATAAGAGGATTAGCACACACATGTATACAGTATATCACAGTGAAATCAAGAATAGTGCGACGCTGCTGTCTTTTGGTACTGTAGGCTGCTTTCTTCTCATGCAGGTCTGACTGACCAAGACGTCAGTTTACAAAACTGCACTATGAGGAGAGTTCAGTGTCGGACTGTTCTTTATCTGCTTTGATTAATATGACACACACCACTGGCAACAATTTGCCGTATACATTACATCTGCCATGGAGTGTTTACACGCTCAATACTAATTGCATGATAGAGGGCTTCACACGAATGTAACCGTTTCAGCACACGAACGCAATATTCTCATCAGTCCTCACTCCAGAAAGCACCTGGAGAGTATCATCCATATGACTCTGGAAGATGTCTTAGATCAGTTTCACGCTTATGTCTCTCAGGCATCAAAGTCATTAACGAACAAAGGATACATTATACGCTCTTACATAAACCGCATGATGAATACACAACTCGTCTGGGCACTATAGGGACTGTGGAAAGACAATAAGCGAGTCCTCATTAGCAGTGCTACATAAACATAATTCTCAGGGAACAGAGACAACGAAGGCTGTCATGGCAAAAATGCGGCATTTGCTGCCTTGATGGGTGCTAAACAATGCATGTCATTGATCACAAACACGGTGTAAAATTGCAGTTAGCTATGCTTTGGGACACTGAGAAAGCACCAAATGTCTGGGGCATCCAGGTGCACTGATTTGCCGTGATGGTTGACACGGGATTAGATCCTGGAATATGCAAATACTTTAGAGTATGATGACTGTGATTTTTGGAGAACAGTAGTGTTTGTGTGTGTGTGTGTGTGTGTGTGTGTGTGTGTGTGTGTGTGTGTGTGTGTGTGCGTGCGTGCGTGCGTGCGTGCGTGCGTGCGTGCGTGCGTGTGTGTGTGTGTGTGTGTCATCATTTAGAAAGGGGGAACAATGTCGTTAGATATTGTGTAGTGTTGATGTGTGCCTCGCACACTGCCGTAACAGTATAATCACATCTCCATGCACAGATTGTATACAGTGATTGTGTACAGATTGTGTACAGCATAATTCCGAAAAACAATCAACCTAAGCACATGCAACGCATCACATCAAATGATTGCAATCAGTAAACAATGGACTTCTACTGCTGCACATACAAACACAAACATAGATACATGCTTTTTTCTGTAAACAAACATAATTTGTGCATTACATAGATGCACACACAAACAGAAATGTATGTGTAAACAAGTCTTGCACACATGCAATGCTTGTCAAACGCACACAAACAATCTGACTGTTGTCTTTGAAGAAGTGCCATCTTATGAGTGAGTGATGGTGTAAACAAAATTGTCTCAAATATCCTTGAATTTCCTTCGTTTGATCAATTTCGAATTCCCTCCAAACCACACACAGATGACTATCTGAGGGATAATATAATGAAATAAAGTTTTGGCATTTGGAAGAAAGCATAAAACTTATAAAACTTAGATGTTCACATATTCTGTGTCCTAGAGCTACTTTGGTCAATAAGTAGGAACTTCTTTTCAGGATCACATGTCTCCGTGTATCCATTTCTCTGTGTTTTGATAAGACTGCATAACAAAAGCTTTTGTCGTGATTTGAGCCGGTAATCTTCCTCAAGTGAGAACCCAGCTGAAAGCACAAAAACACCTCAGAAGGCATTAGACCCTAAATTATTGTTATCTTCTGATCTACAGTAGCAGTAGTGGGGAACACTGACTAAGGCTGGAGATTCATCATGCGGCATCTTATAGCCTGAATCCTGAGACTGTGAGGGGTGTGTTGCTTTGACACCCACACGTGTAAATCAAAATAGTGCTCTTTTAAGTTAGAAAGGCCTTTAATGATGAAGGCTCTCTTGAGTTGACAGGCTGCAGATAGGAATCACAGTGTTTCGTAAAGCGTGGCTCCTATCAGAGATAGCTCAGACTTACTGTGCACCAAAACACAGCCGGGAAAGAAACACAGCCTCTGTCTGTTCTGTCTCTAAAAAAGTTTTAAACAAGAACTGCTTCTCCGAGTGGATGAGGCAGAAACTCAGGTCAGAAAACAGTTTGTGGGACAATGGTATTGAAAGCAATTTGAGAACTGTCAAGTGGCACAAACCCAATCAACTGCTGTCGATATGGGAGGTACGTGTCCATGTGCCTACACACTCTATTATGGGATCTCTCAGGGGCCATCCAACAGATGTTTGCTTCAGATGCAGTTTTGTATCTTATTACTACTGGGGTTTATCTTTCCGAACCTGTTATTGCTCAATTATGGAATAAAAGACATACAGCTCTCTGGAGTTTAAACCAATTACATCGCTCATGTAAAGGGGCCATACCAGGCCACAGGAAGTGTAGGCTATATCTGCAGAAAGGAGCTAACCAGGTGCTACACAGATCGCTAAAAAGAAAGTTATATATAACCACGATTTATGGCATCTGGCATCTGCTCGGATAATATTTAATTTTCTATTTTCTGTTTGCTGAGAGCGTTTTTGTCCATGCGTGTTTGCCCCAACGCCTTCCTTCATGCTTCACTGTCATGGCCGAATAAACTATGTCATATCTCGCCACACCAATCATTTTTCCCAGCCCATGTTTGCTGTCAAAAGGCTTTTGAGGTCTTTCAGAGCAAGAGCCAGAGGAGCTAATCCTTATGCTGGGAGCTGAATAGCTTTTTGTCACACTTAATGGCATGAGCTTTCCTTTGCCATTCTAAGGCGTACATTTAGAGATACAGAAAACAGCACATGGCAGAAGTAGGTTAGATATCACCGACGCAGATTACAGGGGGACTGAAAGCATCCATCAGTATGTCCAAGCCCATGGTACTGTGTACATACTAAATGAGAGTGCTGTGTGAATCCTGTTTTGAAAAAAGGTTCCTTGACCTACTGAACCGTTGAGGTTCAAACAAACTGGCTTAGGTGAGAAGTTCTGGAGCTACTAAAAGCCGAAGCCATTCATGCTCACTAATCATGTCTGATGGGGGGAAATGTTTGATACCGTCTGTCATAGGCCCTTTATGTCAGAAGCCATTTTTACCATCTTGCCTTTAGCTTAAAAAAACACACAACCCACCCCCACCCTGCTCCCCTCCAGTGTGAAAAGGGCAGCGTCGTTGTAGAAGGAGGTCGAGTGGAAAAAACCTGGAGAGACATCTGATTCCTATAAGTAAAAGGATATCTCATTAGAGTCTACAGATGGCAGGTATCTGTTTGTGCAGTACTCAAAAAGATTATTAATGTTTCAGTGTAGGCCTACTCTTCAGTTACTATACAAGAAATTATCAAGCAAAGGCTCTAAGGATACTTATTATCGTAAGAAAGCTTTATCCTATCACATCAAGATGGTGTTATTAGCTACCATTCATTTTAATGTCATACTGTTCTGCCTCATCTGCCACTTTAAACTCTTTGAAACATGAAAAGATCATTAAACTACCAAGACAGGAACATAACAGATGACAATCTGTTATTTTCAGAAACCAGGACGTGAGGACTAATCACAAAAAACCTGGCAAACTTTAAATTGATTTAGAATAACTTCAGACACCAGATGTCAGACTATAGCTTAATGACATTCTGAGCCATTCAGATATTGATATCTGATTTTAAAACGTCAATCCCCAGTCAATAACTATCCAGAAGCTGCACCTTGCACGGCTCAGTAGGATGCATGTCGCTGATGGTGTTTATATTCCTATTTCACAGCCATGCCCCTACTGCTGCATAGCACATTAAAGTCATCACACTTATGCGTCTCCTCAGCAGGCTACCCACTTATTTATATAGCCCTCTCATCTGTGACCTCATCCGAACTCCGCAGGGATTCTCATAGGTTCTTGGAAAGTTATGTTGCTCTAAATAGAGGAAAAGAAAACAGAACAAATTGGGAATTTATTTCCCTACAGTTAGAAGCGTTCTCAAGCTGAATAACCAGGGCATTGCGGGTGAATGCTTTATCAATGCTCCAGAACATTCTTTTGTTACAAGATGCTTTTGTGACAAGCTGAAGGATCCTTGAGAGGTGGAATCTATTTTTCCTCTCTGCAAAGCCTTCCTGGCTACAAGACACTGGTAAATAGCATTTAAACATATCTTGTAGGATGTAGTTTAAGTAACAATACCTTATCACGTCTAGCATAGGCAAACCTGGGAGGTGAAAAAGAGTACACAGAGATGTTCTAAAAGGGAAAAATCCAATCCCCTCGTAACGGCGTAGTATTTTATTTATTTATTTTGCCTTGGGCACATTACTGATGACAGGTGAGTTCAGAAAACCCCCACCGTTATGGATGGATGCCTCCATCTAAATCCTCTCCACCACGCCCCTTCCAACCGTCACTCTCACCCCTCCACCTGACAGGCTTTAAGTCACTCAACACATAGAAAAAACTGCCTCAGAAACGGCCTCCGAAAATTACTTGTTCACTCACTGTGAGCCTGTAGATATGGCCTGTAGGCATGACGCACACAAGTCTTAAACTAGTGGCTGTTTCCTGGTAGACTACACATTTTGTGGAAATGAAAAGTGCCATTTCTTCATCCAAGATCAGGGTTTCGCATTCCCAGAAGAACGCATAGCCTACACCACATGAACACACAATACACACTTTATCTGATCGTTAGGCTCTTTGGAAAAGCGTGTTTGCTAAATGAATAAATGTAAAGCTCTTGCTGCTCATTCTCATTAGCACACGAGGGGCATGAAATGATCGTGACACACGATTTTTGGCACTTATACGACACGCCGCGGTTTTCGTGTCTCGCCGATGTCAAATTTATTACAGTGATTGTGCTAAGAACCTAACAAAGTGTTATGACAGGAAGACGGCGTGACGCAGTCTCTCCATCAGGGGCAATTAGCCAAACAGGCGTGCATTATACATCACTGGGGAAGGGATTACTACATGGACTCCAGCGCCTGATTTATGATCTGGTTTATGGCCAAGACGCATGCATTGTGCATACACCTTAATCAACAACTGGGAGCAGTCTGGCTTTATCCAGTTCCAGTGATGCAGAGACTTACATGGGAAAGGCTGGGACTAGATGAACTTTAATGATGGATGATATGCTGTAGAAAGTGGGAGAGAACGAGAGTGGATGAGATGGTGAGAGAGTGGATGGGATTTTTCAACATGGTATGGAATACAGTGGAGAGATGTTTGCCCTTAGAAACATGGACACAGAAACATGGACACAGAAACATTTCAAAAGAAAACATGAAGCCCTTGTTTTTAAAATGAAATGAATGGTACAGAGGGAGGTGTAACTCAGAATGTTCATGAGGCCATTCGGAGGACAATGACGGCACCAGCGAGCAATTTGATTCCTATGTAGGACTGGCTGTTACAATCCCATAGAACCGGCTGAAGTAGGATGGGGGGGGGGGGGTTGTGGTATTAGTCCTGATGACAGGGGGAGTGGGTTGGTGGTGGGGGGTGCTGTTGACCACATGTGGATGTTGACTGGGAGACATCGTCAGTTGTGTACCTCCGTGAAAAACCAAGTTGGGATAACCACACTGTGTTATGACTTCTTTATGGTTAAGGTTCTGTCTCGCTACAGCTAGAGGGAAGCACTCTGGCTGTAAACACTGTGGGAAGCTTGTGCACTGGTATTTACAGCACAAAGCCATGTGAATGTATTGCGGTCATATTATCGCTGACCGTAGAAAACCACCAAATGCAAGTCCCACACACTTTTTTTGGGAAGAAAGGAAGTTACTTTCCTCTACTTTACATCACTGCTAACAAATTCACACAAATCAACAGATTTCACAGCGCAATGTTATGTCACATGCGGCATATGTGTGGTTTCATGCTCACAGCAAAGCAATATGCTTTCACCCAATGAGCACTGGAGGGCAATGAAGTGTATCTGTGTGTGTGTGTGTGTGTGTGTGTGTGTGTGTGGATACATGTGTATGTTTGCACAGATGTATGTTTGCATCTGTGTTCATATGTTGTAGTGGGCTGAGATGGCCCGATGTTCAGTGACACTGCAGCGGAGGTCCATATCCTGCTGGGGCGAGCGGCAGTGGCTCCCACATGGGGCCGTGCAGCAGTGCATGGTGAAATGCGTTGCAGGCTGGCAGAGTCCAGTCATGGGCAGTGTGTGTGTGTGTGTGTGTGTGTGTAGGGGGTGGAGGGGGGGCAGGCGAGGAGCGTGTGTGTTGGGAGGGGGGCAGGCGAGGAGTGTGTGTGTGTATGTGTGTGTGTGTGTGTGTGTGTGTACAGGGGGGACTGGCGAGGGGTGGGTGGGGGGTTGGGGGGGTGCAGCGACAGGCGAGAGCACTGGTGTGGAACACGGCGCGCGGGGAAGAGAAGGTGCCCGCGGGCACACAAAGCAGGCCCTCAGCCCAGTGTGCCCACGCCGCCTCCCAAACCCAGCCAGTGGGATGAAGAGTCCGTCTCTCTCTCCAGCGACGGAGAGAGGGAGGAGGGAGGTAACGAAGGAGGGAAAGAAGGAGGGAAAGAGAGAAAGAGAAGGAAGGAAAACTGTTTTCCTTACTGATTGGCATGAGTGTGTTCACTTGGGGGAGATAACACTTGCCAGTGAATACACAATAGGTGTCACATTATTCATAGTTATTCATCGTCAGCAAAAAAAGGATTCATTGTTTACAAGTCGCCACATGAGAGATAGAAATGTAATTATACATGTGGCAACTGGAACGTTCCGGAATTTGAAATTGCACTGAAGAGGATGACGAAACGACAGAATTGAAGTGCATTAGCACACTTATCAGTTCTAGTGGAGGCTGGGTGTGGGGTGATCCTGGCTGTGTCGGCTTTGATGTGGAGTCTGCGGACCTCGGCCAGGTCTGGGCCAGAGGTGTGCCGGACCGGCGCCAGCCGCTTCAGCGGGGGGGGGGGGCTGCTGGTTATCGTGCACTGGAATCTAATGACTCGCGTAGCCGAGCACTGACCCGGGATCTGCGCTGGCGCTAATCCCCTCAGCTGTACGGTGCGGCGCAGCACAGCACAGCGCTGGAGGAAGGATTAGCTCTCGGTGTGTGAATCGGCCCTGCTAATTAGCATGTTTTTCCATGTCTGTCTGTCTGTTTGTGTGTGTGTGTGTGTGTGTGTGTGTATGTGTGGCATGTGTGTGTGTGTGTGTGTATGTGTGTGTATGTCTGTGTGTGGGTGCGTGTATGCATGTATGTCTGTGGCAACGTGTGTGCGTGTGTGTGTATTGTGTGCATGAATGTGCGTGTGAACGCCTGCTGTGTGTGTGTGTCCATCGAGAAGAGGGACGGCTGGCGGATTTCTTTCATCATGCAGAATAGTCAGCTGCATATATGACTTGACCCCAAAAAAATTCTAACAAAAGGTTTCTCAGTGGTTTACAGTAGTATCAGATGTACTTAAAAACATACTAAAAGTTTACCAAAGTTTGACTGCAGGAAAGGCTCCATTTTCAAAATGGCCGCCATTAGGTCTTTAAAATGACCATTACTCCTTTATATTCCTCCTAGACTAGGAATACTGGTGCCTGATACATGTTTTGGCCATGTAATATTCTAATTAGGATATTTGCATGACAGATGAGTGAGTACAAGTACAATTATACATTAAAGCTATGAGTTAGAGGCATGTTTAATGCGAAAAAATAAGTAATTGAAATGAAGTAATTTTCCCTTTTTTCATAGAGTTTTGCCTAGTGTTGGTGGGTTATGTGGTTCATAACCACTAATATCACATTTGGCTAGGGTCAGTGTCACTATTGGTAGCATAAGCCAGTACCTGGAGCCTACAAAGGTTGCACAGGTAGTCCAACTCCTCCAGAATGGTATAGCTATATGTTCCATTGCTAGAAGGATTGCTGTGTCTCCCAGCACAGTCTCAAGAGCATGAGATTCCAGGAGACAGACAGTTGCTCTTGGAGAGTTGGGCAGGGTGGTCCTTAACCAAGACCAATTTCTGCTCCTTTGTGGAAGGAGGAACAGTAGGAGCCCTGCCACGGCACTACAAAAAGACCACCGGCAGGCCGAATGTGTGAATGGTGTGAATGTTTGACCACACTGTCAGATACAGACTTCATGAAAGTGGCCTGAGGACCCAATGGCCTTTAGAAGGACCTGTGCTCACTGCCCAGCACTGTGGAGCTCAATTGGCATTTGTCTTGGTTCGCCACTGGCACCCTGTGCTTTTCAAAGATGAGAGCAGGTGCTAGCACATATGACAAACCTGAAAGGGTCTGA
This sequence comes from Sardina pilchardus, assembly GCF_963854185.1. Lineage (NCBI taxonomy): Eukaryota > Metazoa > Chordata > Actinopteri > Clupeiformes > Clupeidae > Sardina > Sardina pilchardus. The sequence continues at coordinate 22,588,949 of NC_085012.1, forward strand.
AGAACGTTATCTACCTGCAACATCATTCAGCAGATACCATTGACTGCCTCCTCCCACACTCCCCTGACTTAAATCCAATTGAACACCTCTGGGACATTATCGTAGTCAAGTTGTGAGATGACTGTTGCCTGTACCAGGAGTTAGGTAGCAGCTTGAGTCAAGTAAGCCCTGATTTTCTGTATGTGGTAGAGTGTGAAATGGCACGACCAGCCAACCGAGGCAACATGATCGGAGAAGGATAGTTGGTTGTCGAGAACGATTGCTAAATTTCTTGCAGCCCTGATAGGTGCAACAGACAAGGAGTCAAATGTGATGTTGATGTCATGATGCATGGTAGGTTTAGCTGGGAGAAACAGTAGTTCAGTTTTTGAGAGGTTTAGCTGGAGGTGGTGTGCCTTCATCCATGTAGATATGTCTGAGAGGCAATCTGAGATCTGTGTCGAGACCAAGGGGTCATCAGGTGGAAAGAACAGATAGAGCTCTGTGTCATCTGCATAGCAGTGGTATGAGAAGCTATGTGAATGGATAATCTGTCTCAAAGAGGTGGTGTAAATAGCAAAGAGAATAGGGCCCTGCACTGAGCCCTGGGGGACCCCTGTGGTGAGATAGTGAGGGCTGTCCAAGCCATGCTACGTTAAACGAGCATCCTGTGAGGTAGAATTCAAACCAAGAGAGAGCAGAGACGAAGATGATATCTAGTGTGATGGTCGGGCTGATGGACTGAAGTAGGCTAAGGTAGGTATCGGGTCCAACGAGCATGTGGTAGGACGGCTACATGTCAGGAGTCCAGATATTTCACTCTCGGAGAGAGGCGCAACTGCTGAAAAAGAGGTGGTAGGAGTTTGTAGGAGTTCACTATCTGAGCCGTGTCATGTATTGTGTCTTGTGGGCATGTGTAGAGAATTGACTGCTGATTGCCGCCACTTTGTTCGTAGAAAATGAGGCAAGGGAATCCGCTGTAAGGCTGGACTGAGGAGGTGGCGGCTGAGGGTTGAGTAGTGATTTGAAGGTTGAAAAAAGTTTCATTAGGAGCATGCTCCAATGCCATCAAGCATGTTGGGTCATGCAAACCACTGAGTACCATTATACATTGCTGCAATGAAGTTCGTGCAAAATGGACTAGCCTGCCACATCATTTTGTTCTTTGATTTTTTTGGGGGGGGGTCTTTGAATTCAGTCCTCTGTAGATTGGTTATTTTCATCCCCCCAAAACAATGTGCCATCATTTTGTTCCTAACACATTACCCAGTCCATATCAGTATGGGTATCCGGCATGCTATTTTTTCCCCATGAGATCTGATGTGCTTTCAAAGTGTTCCTTTTTGTGAGCAGTGTATAGTAAGAGTTAAGGTTTGCTCAGAAAGACAAGAAAGTAGAATATAAATGTACTGATAATGGACCAAAATATAGAATAATTGCCTTATTCTCTTATACATGGTGGCCATATTGGAACCTTACCAGATTATACTTGATGTCATGTGATCAAATTACTTTTTAAAACTTTGAAATTGTTTTTGAATGATATTTCTATCATGAATAGCAATAGAGATGGTCGATATTTTTACATTTGGTAAATGGCCAACATCAGGTTTGTCTAAAAATCAAGTCAATAGCTTCCTTGACCCTGAAAATGACGTGTTAAAACTTAATTTTGACTGATCATCTCAATTATTGAGACTTGATACAAATGTTTTCCAAAACTCAAAATGGCCTGTCCCAAGGAGAAATATTACCTTATAACTTCAGCACACGTGGGAAAACAGAAATAGTAGGCTATAATCTGCATAAAGTGTGCTTTCATAAATATCAGAAATGCAGTATTTTCTCTCTTTATATCAGGATATGATATAGGCATGTACAGTAGATATACAATAGTATAATCCTCGGATGTTTCAAGGTAGGCTATTGCAATGTGTTTTTATAAAATGTCAAAAATCTTGATACAAACCAAATCGTGAGTTTGATGTATCGTTACAGCCCTAATAATCTCACAAAGTCATGAATTCCAAGTATGTAATCATGCCAGTGCAATTTAGACAAGTTCAATGGATTCATAGTCCCAGAAAACATGGGGTTAGACACCAATATCACTTGGCTAGGTCAAAAAATGAAGGAGTTAGCATATTTTAAGGGCTTTTTGCCCATCTTGGACGCCATCTTGAAAAATGCACCTTTCCCGTGGTCAAACTTTGGTAAACTTTTAGTATGTTATTAAGGACACCTAATACTACAGAAAATAGCTGAGAAACCTTTTGTTAGAATTTTTTTAGGGTTAGGTGTTTTTTTTCCATATATGCAGCCGCCTAGAAGTCCCCCTAGAGGTACACAGCGCAGAACAGACAAGGCTGGGTTCAGCTGCTGTTTGTTCAGGCACAGTACACTTAGTATGAGACAGACAGACACCTTACAGCTAAAGCTGCTCGCTCTTCCCATGTTTCTTTTTGTTCATCTCCAGCTGCTGCCAGACAACGTGTTTCCTTCCTCTTTTTTTCCAGGAAGTTGGATAAAAAGAACAGGAAAGTGCCCTGGGGGTAACTCTGTTCTCGCCAAAAAAAAAATCACTGTCATTTCAGGCAAGGCGATAAAATACACAGTAACTCCTAAATGAGCTGGAGATTGGAACAAAAAATTAACAAAAAAAAAAGAAATACGACAAAAAAAGCCCAAAAAAATCAGAGACAGCCTAGTCATTGTCCCAGCTGCAGGCTAAAGATCAACCTGTGGACTTTTCCAGGCGCTGGTTAAAACATAAAAACAGACGTAATTGCCCCCTCTGCTTTCCCCTCTTGCCCCCGCAGATGGTCCCTGGCCATGAACATTCATGTCCTGCTCTGAAACACAAGCTGTGCAGTGGAACACCCTGGGCAGGTAGGATGAAATATGGAGTAGTATGCCCCCCCCCCACCCCCACACACACACACACACATAGTAAAATTCACAGACATAGTAGAATTCTTTAATTTTTAAGGCACAGGTAACTCTCCAAAAAACTAGCCCTCACTCCAAATAGAGCATTACGCCGTTTTAATTATTAAGAGTAACCGCGGGTCTCATTTCACTTGAACTCGGAGCGCGCGGGCCTCTGGCCGGGACTTAATTCATTACCGTCACCACTTCAGCGTTAATTCACTCCCGGGACTAATCCATCAAACAGCTTGACGTGCTCAAACAGCGTTTGTCATAGCACACACGGTCCTCCCGACAGATCAGCCTCACTTCTCCCTCTCACTCCACTGATAATGGGTGACATGTCCATTGTCTAGCTAGCGCCATCACGGAGGTAAAGAGCTCAACCCACGCTAGCATGCACTGGTAAAGGCACAGGAGACCTTGGAGCCATGCATAATTCATGCAAGTTAAGTAAATGGCTAATCATAAGGGTCATATCTGGGATAAACCAAGACCTACCGCATATCATATCTGTTTTATAAATGACAGAGAAGACAGGCAGATCCATTAGACTTAGGGAATGAGATGCAAATAAGGGTTGCCGATTGAATTTAACCATTTGAGGTCTGACACAAGCACCAGATACTCTCTAATACTATGCACCATCACTAGTCATCATTCTAAACCAAAATATACTCTCTGTATTTCTCTTTCTCTACTTAAACACTCTTAAAACGTTGCAAACACGTTGCATTGTTTTTTAACACATCTGTGTCCAGATAGGGACAACAAAGTTTGTGTCGTTTCCAATACATTAGTTTTAAGAGTGCATACCTAAAATGTTATTTCATCACTTTTTAGCCAGTTGAAAATTAGAATACGCAAGATCGGTTTCCTGCGCTGCATAAAACAGCGTCTTTCTTTATAACAAGTCACGACCAAAGTATTGCCCACTTTATAGACCTCTATTATAATGGAGAGCAGTTAAATTACATACTGCAAAATTTCTGCTGAAGAAAAATACAATTTTCACAGTGAGACAGTATATGAATAATGAATAAAACTGTGAAAGCGAAGTTAATACTAGGCTCCTGGATATACTATAATGAATCTTTTTTTTCTTTCAAATGTGACGGAATATGAACAGAAATAGTTTTAGATGAAGTGTGTGTGTGTGTGTGTGTGTGTGTGTGTGTGTGTGTGTGTGTGTGTGTGTGTTCCACACTTCTTCCACATTTCGAAGTTCATCCTAACTGCCTGTGCCAACTGAGTCTGATTTGCTGCTCAGCTTAGCGCCGTCCCATCCAATTATTAGAACTGCCGCTTCTTTGCAGTGACAGCTTGCATGCAATTTGGCCTTGCTGGAAGAACCTGAGCAGCTCTGCCTTTAAAACTTGACTGAAAAGCTCAAAGAGGACTCTTGGATTGGGAAAGAGAAAACATCATTTTGAATTGGACAGGGGAAAAGTTCTTAGCATGCCAGCAGGTCAGCTGTGGTAGAACCACTTGTGGTAGTAAATGACAGATAACAAAAAGAAAGAACAGAGAGATCCTGAGTGTGTGCGCGAGCGAGAGAGAGAGAGAGAGAGAGAGAGAGACTCATGAAGGAACAGTACTACTGAGAGAAGCTAGGTGAGCCTTGAGCAAGTCAATTTTCAGACCCACTTTATTATTTGGTGGATTACAGAAAATAAAACAGTTTTCACATGTCTATGGATCAATTTTTCATGCTGTTCTGTACAAAAATGTACTTGAACTGTAGCGAAATCAGCTCGGAGGAAAGAAAGAGACAACACTCACACTCACACACACACACACACACACACACACACACACACACACACACACACACACACACACACACACACAGTTTTGAGGACTGTATTCTGAAGGCCCAGTGAATGTACCGTTGCTGAATGGATGGGGGATGGATGACAAACACGTTCCGGTTATTGCCCACAGCAGGAACACACACACAAAGGCAAGTGACGACAGATCATCAAATAGCGAGAGCCACCGTAATCGCTATGCACATACTTCTGACCTCACTGCGTCAATATGTCAGCCAATTCACCCTGACAGGTCTCCTGTGGGCCACGCCCACATTCTACACCCTCTCTGATCAATAACTATTTCAGGGTATCACCTGTTCTACCAATCTTTCCATACAACATTTTGGACTACATTAGTACGGTGGCCATTAGCCTACTGTATGTCCCAGGGATGTGTTAGTCTACATTAAGCTGGACCACTGAATGTGATGTGTCACTTAGAGCAGCAGGGGGCTGTTATATGCACAGTTGCGTTTCACACAAAATCAGTTGCACACACTTCTTCAACTCCATGAAAGAATTTCCTGTCATGTCTGTCAAGACAGTGGTTCACTGATGTGAAATAATCACTTGAACTTCATGCCATGTTTATTTCGGTTTGTGTCTGTTTATTTCTGTATTTCTGTTTATACCTGGCAAGCTTCTGGAAAGACGAATAGTTTGGGCTTACATTCCCATGTTGGACTTATTTGGTGACACGCACAGACAGCATGGTGTGCTTTTATCATCGGATTACATAACTGTCATTTTTATCAACAGGCAAAGAATGTCACTGACACTGTTAAAGTGCACAAACTGACACAAAAATACCACAATCCTGAAGAAGATCATAAATCTTTGTCAAAATATTTCCATTTGCATTCATTGACTTGGAAGGCACTTTCCTCCACAAGTGACTTCCAGCCCAAGTAAGGTTTAAGTTTATTACAGTTTTTTCCAATCGTATACACACTAAAATTAAGGTTATCAGACAGTTAACAATACTTAGCACTTAAGAAGCAAAACACCTGCGCAGAGCAGTACAACATTAAGCACAAATTCAGCTTCACACTTTTTGCAAAACATTACACACAGTGAATGTCAAAACGTAAAACACATTTTCACACCTTAGACACAGATAAAGATTGTTAGGTACTTCCTTCTCATTACAAAGCCCTGGCTTGCCAATGACCACACTAATGAACAAATTGAATAATCACATCCACCAGTTGTATAAGCACACATATGCAAAATTGAAAGCGCAGCACTCAGGTGTGTTATGCTTGATCCTCGAGGGGCGTTCCCACTGATCTATAACTAACAGTGGATAGACTATCCCATTGTTTTCGCCCCATTATTCTTTATGTCGATCAGTGAGGATCAAGGCCCGAGGAGCGAGGGAGGATGCATAAAAGCCCAAATGAGAGGCACCCATAGCCTGTGATTTGGATGAACTCTTATGGCTTTATCTAGCAAGACGGAGAGATGATTAGAGTATTACGTATTGTTGTTACTTGTTTGTATTGTTGCTTTAGTTTTCCTTCAGTGACTGTAAGTGTACAGTACTTTTTATTTGTGTACAATTTTTTTTATTTTTCTACACTTTCCAGTAGTAAGAACTATAATTTTGCCATTTTCTGTGGATTGACTTGTCAATGTAACTGAACATATGGTACAGTGAAAGAAAGAAATATTGTCTGCAGCATCAGTTTTGTGCATTGCTTGATGAGGGTTCATCAAAATATTTTTGTCATCTAAATTATCCTATTGCTCTCAAACAATATGTCTGAATAACATCCATATATTGGAAGAGGGTTTTTACAGATGTGTTTTGAATTTATTGTGTTGGTGTGTATAAGATAGTGACAGTGTGGAATCATTCAAAGAATGTGTTAGTGATATGAGAACAGTATAAGGTTTTATCGATGTGTTTATTGTTTTGACAGAAATATTTCATTTTGCTAACAATCTGTTATGTTCTGCTGATTAGGTGTTGTGTTTGGTAAATTGTGTGATGTGTTTAGACAAAAAGAGCCCCGTTTTCAAAATTGTGTGTAAACGATTGGAAAAAACTGTAGTATGACTGCCCCCTTTGCACTATCACCCACAGAGACATATAATGAGCAATATTTGCCCAGCAGCTTCTTGGTGGTATCTGAATGGACACATTGCACAATGGTCATAATACTTACCTTTGTGTTCATTGTTGAAGTGACTGAAGTGAATTGGACAGGGGATGGTGACCACTTCTCCCACGCTGGCTGTTGGCCAGCAGGCTAACATTTCCCATGTACCCTGGCACCCTGACCCAAGGGAGAAAAGCAGATTAATGGGACAAGTCACATGCCTTAAAAACATACCATTAAAACCTATGAGAAGCATATGAAAACCGACACATTGCCTATCCACATGACTGACCACATTTTAATCATTTTGTCACTAGAAAGTAGTTCTGATCCATGTGACAGTAACAAAACGATAAATGCTAGCTTGTGTAGCCTATATTTAAGAGTGCATTATGACTTAGAATCACTTAATAACTATGCTTGCCAACCAGAGGACTGAAAAGATACAACTCGGGAATGCATTACATCTGCCTCTGGACAGTAGGCGACCAAGGACCATACATTAACTTTGATTCCCATTTCAGACTTATTTTGCCAACAATTAACATGTCAATTCAAGCGCTGGGGGACTAATTTATGGGAACATTACATAATGACAGGCTTTGGAATTATTTATTAGAGCACATTTGTAACACATGGGCATTTGGAAGAATCTGTTTCATTCTTTGCCTCTGTGCCAGTCTAAAATTATCATGTGAATTATTTGCCTATAAACAAACGCTATTCAGCTATTCAGCTATTCAGCCATTCAGTCTCTCATCCACTCTTTCCAGTTTCGGGTAAGAACCTGGATGTTGCGTCAAGAGCCGGATTCGCTATTTTTTTATTTCATTTTGGCGGCTATTATGGCCAACTTAATAGCTCTGGTTAAATCCATTAATGCCCTGTAAATTCCATCGTCAAAGGCTTTATGACAAAAAAGAGAGCGCGGGCGCAGGCAGCCATCAGATCCATGAGCCTATTTAGTTTATCTTCCTATTCATGCCATGGGCAGGGGGCAGACGCTGAGAGATCTGCATTAGTGTAAGGGTCACCGTCCCCTGTGATTGGGACCAGAGGTTATTGATATAGTCGACACGTTTGCACTCGTGAACGCTGAGCACGAGGACCTCGGAATCTCGGGCTCAGCCGCCTGTGAACGAGGAGGAGCTCTCGAGAGGAGAGAGCAGAGGGCCAGGGAAACGACTCCCCGAGCAGCGCAGGGGAGAGCTGGGGCTGCACTCTGAACAGACTGTCCATTGCAGCCAGATGTTCACTTCCCACTGCGGAAATTATGATTACCATATCGACCATATCTACTTAACTTAAAACTTAAAAATGTTTTTTACCATGTTGTAAGACGCGTTGGTTAAAAAGGGTCAGCCAAATGTATTGTAAAGTAATGCAATGTCATGTAATCTAAGTGTGGCTTGTTTGTTTGTTTGTTTATTGGATCTGACTCACGCGCTACCTGAATGAACTATATGTTATATACAATATGCCAACCAAGCTTTGGCAGAAGTCTACTCTCACTAAGTGTCCCTCTGTTGATATCTCTACTTGGGGGTAAGTGCCTTGCTCAAGGGCACAAGTTCTGATATGTCAAAAAAAATGAGAAAGCTGGTTAATTACGATTAAGATGCAATAGGGCCACCAATGAGATGCTATCTATTCGGGAAATGTTATAGTGGGGATGCACTTCGCTAACCTGCCCTGGAAATTAGGTTATATTAATATTAAATGATGGATATTTAATGTAGTGATGGACATTATCTAGGCATGGCCTACTGTCAAATTATGTCAATTATTGGTTATTTATAGACTGGGTAAACCCAGCCGATCTGCCGGTGATTGGATGTCGCCTTGCAGCTCAGGCTGGAAGCCTTATAGGCTATTCTCATTCGTCTTTTTGTCTATCCTCGCTACCTTCCTTCCTCTGGTCCTAATCCTCCTTCTGATCCACCACAAAGCAGGGCTCCTCAGGGCTCCCAAATGGCCAGCAGCGGCACTGGGCACAACAACAATGGAAGCCAGGAGTTGACCCCACAACTTTTCAGGCAACCGCATGCTAGCCCAGCTCCTTCACCACTACGCTACCACCGCCCCATTCATCCTCAGTGGAGTCAAACTAAAGGCTGCACCGATCAGCTCACAGTGTGACAAAACTGAGGTCTGAGGACTGCAGCGTCTTATCTCATGGCGAAGTCAGAGGCGCTAAAGATGCTGGTTACAACTTCACTCCCAAATGTCAGGTTCAACAGACGGGGGGCCTCACTGTCCTGCTGCGCTAGGCGTGATCAGTGCACATAATCCACTGTCTTTTTGATGTGTAGATGGACCCCCTGTAGGCTGCCCTTGAAAGGCAACCCTCGGAGTGTGCGGCATGTTTTCCAAATGCCGGACCCCACATTGCGCCAATTGGATCTAATCTGAGATCTCGGATCGAGAGGGAAATGGCGATAGATTGGAGAGACGCGACTGAAATGCTTCAGCTGATACCCTCTTTCAACACATTTCCTTTGGTCTGTAGACGTGCATCTCCCCTCTTATTTAAATTTCAGAAGGGTAAATGTGACAGTTATACTAGTCTGTCTAAGGCTTAGCTGTGGTATTATGGGCTTGAGGCAAAGTCGTTCAATGGATTTGCCTATTAGAAGTTGTGAGTCATTCAAAGCATTGTCGTGCTGTACATCGGAACAATACGCTGAAGAACATTTGTGGTCTTCACATCATCAAACAGGGGAACGGGTCTAGCAGTGGACCTCACAAATGCTATTCAGCCCGACTCCTCTTTCATTTGCCCGCTGTGACGGACTTGACTTTTAAAGCATCCTTCCACATCAAAAGAATTGCCAGCGCTTCCGTGATGGCCAAAGCAACAGCCTATCAAAAAGATGACTCACCCCGAATGGCCTATTACATGCCCTGGTGGTATTTTTGTGCTATAATTTGTACAAACATTCAACTCTGGGGGCCTCGGGGTTCCGGAGGGGGGTCTATGTCCAATAAGATATAGTTCTTTCTTCAACAGCTGTATTGTATTGCAAGGCAAAGGTCAGAAATCCCTTGGCACTAATGCTATCGGTTTCCCTTCACTTTCGATTACAGGCCAGGTAATGGATGTGCAATGGATGTTACTGTTTTACATCAAGCAACTCAAACTTGAAGCCATTGGCAACAAACTGTAATACTCAAAGAAGTCATACCTAACGTTGCATCATAGTGGACAAATGTGGACAGGACGGTGTGGACTGAGGGGAACTGAGTGGATATAAAGTGGAAAAGTATTGTCCTTACCGATTAATAAAATCTAACAATAAACACTCAAATGTCTAGTGTTTCTAGAGCCATTCATGTACCTAAACAGATGCTTTACCGTGAGCATTTTATTTTATTTATAGTGTAATTTGTTCCCCTTCGCCATGTGAGTAGCGGAAGGCTGCTTAGAGTATCTTGAAGATGGATAGGTGAAGCTGGAGAGTATGCATGGTTGCAGTCTGGAATGTTACCTGATGTGACATTTTCACTGATGTGTCTGCTCTCACAACGCTCCCGCTCCTGCGCGATTTCTTTTATAATTTCACACATCTGCACGCAGCAAGCCTGTAGAGTAGAAACAGGAGAGAGAGAGAGATATAGAAAGAGAGAGAGGGAGAGGAAGTGGAAATAGCGAAGGAAGAGATGGAGAAGGGCAGAGAGAGATTAGAGAATAGATATAAGAGATAGAGAGAGAAAGTGAGTGACAAAGGAAGAGAGGAAAAAAGGCGAAGAGAGGAAAAAAGGCGAAGAGAGAGAAGAGAGAATATTAAGAGAGTGGTTCAGTGACATCACAGCCAAAAAATGCCTCTCTATTTGAGCATCTCGACCTTTACGGCAGTCATGATCCCTTACACTGTTATGACATTCTTTACATAACATTACATCTCACATCACATACTCCACCCGGTCCCAACATTCTCTCTAAGACGCGTGAGCAGTGAGGACAACCAGGCAACAAAAAAGAGGCCAATCTCCCCTGCCGGCAACGGAGGACAAAGCCCACCCATGCCTGGCCGTTGGGGGGGGGGGGGGGGGGAGAGGGGTGGTGGGTGCATATAAGGGACGTGAAGGCGAGGGTGGCGGGGGCAACTGAGTAAGAGCGGGGGATTGCTCAGCATGGTCGCGTCAGCCAGCCACGACAAACCCAAGCTGACAGTCACCGGCAGAGAAGCCGTGGGTCAGTGAGAACACTATGCGGCGGTTTCGGGGACAGGCGGCTGGAGAAGGTCAGGGGAGACTCACCGCACGCAGGGGACAGAAGGTGGGGTCGGAGAGGTGCGGGTGTGCGTGTTTGGGTGGATGAGGATGGATACAGTGGGGAGCCGATTCAGCTTTTTTTGTGTTTGGAAAAGGGAGGACGTTGTTCGCCACCCCCACCCCCCCCAGCTATTTTGCTCGGATATGTAAGGAGTTGTGGGGGGAGGACAGTGAAAAGACGCCCTGTTCCAGTTTGACGCTCCAAAGGCTGTCTAAGGACATCTTTGACTCAATTGCCCTTATCTACAGTACACATGTCTGGGATGTACTGATGACTTGAGCTGGACTGATGATAAAATGGATCCCATAAGAGTTTATTTTTTAAAATCTACAGTGCAGTCTGGCAAGGGCTCTTTGCTTTTCCTGCACTATAGCCTCCGTGTTTAAACTTTCACGATCATGGCACTTACTGTAAAACATGCCTCACGACTAAAGAGGGATAAATAGTTCACTAACAGACTAAACAAAATAAATGGTTCAAAAACAGACTTGAAAAAAAACAAAACATCAACAAAGACCAATTAAGACAAATTATTTCTGGAGGTCTTTGCCAAAGTGATGAAAATCTCACGCTAGAAGCTCTGAAAGAATCTCAAGGGGATGTCCAAATATCTCACAATTTATTTTTTGTCCTTTCATGTATAATCTCTAGTATAATCTGACGTCTAATCTCTTCAAATGTTACTGTATGGGTGTTTTGACAGAAAGCAGAACTTGATATCTGTCGCTCTATCAGTTCTGTGAAAACAGTGGGAGGTGAAACCCATCTGGGAAAGAAAGCAGAAGACACAGTTAGGTCCAGAGGTGATCCCAGACAGTGACAGTTTACGAGGGACGATAAGGATGAGCACAGACGCACACAAAAACAAGTGTCCAACCGAAACTTCCCGGATCCTTGGTGTCCGTGCTCCCGGCCTTTATTTACATAGCTTACTTTACAGCGGCATTTAGAGAGAGGGTTCACAGCTGCTGCCAGCTGTGTGCCATGTGTGTGTGTGTGTGTGTGTGTGTGTGTGTGTGTGTGTGTGTGTGTGTGAGAGAGAGAGTGTTATTTTTTCTAACCGTGCCATAAACACTTAGGGCGCGTCTCAGTACATTAGGCTGCCACTCTCCGGCCTTGTCTTGTCTCTGCTCTGTGTGTGCTGGCTGCTGAGCCCTGCATCTATGGAGAGGTAGAGGAAGAGGAGGTAAAGAACGGAGAGGAGGAAAATAAAGAGGAAGAGGAGGTCTTCCTCAAGCACTTCGGCTTCCAATGAGAGGTGGGGATGATGGAGGAGTGTCTCGTAATAAGCAAAGAATATTTTTAAGGTTATTTGTCATATTTAGATTCAGGGTTTTTTTGCAGTGAGGATGAGGAGGAGGGGAAGAAAAAGGTAAAACCGGAAGTGGGAGGTCTTCCCTCTTCCCCTTACATTAGACATGCCCACGCACCCAAGGCAACATTACTCCTGCCAGAAATAAGAATGTTCCACGACCTTGTGGAGCTGCGGAGGCAATCACACCATCACAATGGAAGCGACCAGAGCCACATCTCTCTCTCTCTCTCTCTCTCTCTCTCTCTCTCTCTCTCTCCCTCTCTTTATGGCTCCAGATACTACCAGGCACTTGGAAGAAAGAGAGCACCTGATTCAGTATGCTATACAATGCACTGTAATACCTCCTGTGGTATTCCATATCAATGTGGCTTATGTTGATGATGTGTTGTTAACATACTGGCAGGCCATTATGCAAGAGCGTAACTCCCACCAGTGTATGCAAACGATGATGTAATAAATGCAGCCAATGATGGCATGATGACCTGTCATGTCCTGTAACAAATGACTGAGGACATACTGTTGTGGTCAGGCAGCTATTAGGCAGAGATCTCTATCTCTCTAAGATGTTTAGTCTATTCATAGCACACACACAGAGAGGCTTGGAGCGAACACTGCTCTTGGGATAGATTGAGCGCCCTGTTAGATGGATTAAAGCAGAGGGTCGAGAATATGAATACTGGAATATAATGTGGACTGGACAAGGTCAACACCTGACTCAGAACCAGAATAAAGCCAAGTCTGGGTCAGATCTGGGCCAGAACTGAGGCAGATCAGGGCCAAAATGGGTTCGGATCTGGGCCAGAGCCTCCTTTAATCTGAGTCGAGAACGCAGGCAGCACCTGCACGGTTACTCATGTGCTTGAACACCCCCCAGTATTTCACTTCCTAACATTCCGATGTTAAAGTACACACGGGAAAACTCACCTGAGCCAGAATTTTCTAACTGAAGTCATGAGTGGGAGACCTACTTTCACCGTACAGTTTCACAGAGTAGGGCCATTGATTTAATTCACTGAGCTGGTTTCTATGTTTGTTGATGATGTAAGGAGGAGGATAGAATACATTAGTCTGCCCATTTGTATTCATGCGGTCGAATCATCCGCAAGCATGCGCACACACAAACACAAACATATACTCACACACATACAGAGAGAGAGAGAGGGGGAGAGAGAGAGAGAGAGAAAGAAAGAGAGAGAGAGAGAGAGAGAGAGAGAGAGAGAGAGAGAGAGAGAGAGAGACGGGGGGAGGGGGGCTTAAGGCAAACAGTCGCATCATACCATTTTATTTTACTTGTCCCTCATTGAAATGCCGATTCACAATTTAATTATTCAAATCATTTCCTCAAACTTTGACTTTAAAACTGCAGTAGCAAAAAAAATAAAAACATCAGGTAACTCTCCGGAAATATCCAAATTTGCCTTTGCCCAGAATAGGTAATAGGATTTGTTCCACATCGTCTTATTTAGATGTTATTCAGAGACGGATAATACTTATGTAAGCTCTGGCTTGATGTCTAAAAGCTTAGCAAAGCTATTGTGCACTGTTTATTTCCTTTAATAATATTACAGAGCTAAAATCTGTCTAAGACCGTACACTAGAAAAAGAATCTTCACCAAAAAAATCTCCTCATCTGATGACCTTTCATGTGGCTTTGAACAAAAGCAGAACCAGAATCATAACCTTTGATACTGCACCAAAACAGTCTGGAGATATTGAAACCTCATGATTTCATTGCTAAGTCCAATTTGTTTGTTAGATATCCAATTCTTATCTACGTTAACATGGCAAAAAATGTTTCCCATTGAGTACTCTCAAAATATACTCATGTCCACAGTAAATAGGGTGAGCATATCACTAGATACCTGAATATCAGGTTTCCTTATACAAATAACAAATTACTAGTCTTACACTTCTTAGTTCTCACTATTTAGTTTCTAGACCCATGACTCATACTAAGTCCCTCTTATCCCAAGGATTTGCACAGGAATTCAGGGACCTAATTTATGGCACAAAATTTGTTCATCGACAACACACAACGCCGTGGCTTCCACACTTGAGCTATTGTATTGACACTGCAAATGAAACATCGACCCACACAAAAGGTGATCAATCTATGAATACACAAAGTGGGTGGGAACGTTGTTCTTGTTGTAATCATTAAGGAACTTTGGGCTGCTGCTCACCTTTAAATAAAAAAAAAGCTTCCATGTTATGCTGGGATTCAATTCCCCTTAGTGTTTCACATGAGCCTCTTCGCTCCAAAACAAAAACAAAAAATGAACCAACAAATGAGCAAATACCCTTTGGAGATGAAGGAGAGCAGACACAACACACTTGTTGGACTGGCTGCACATCTGAAGGATGGGGCAGACAGATGAGCCGGTGATTACCCCATAATCCAGTTGACTCTCACGAGTGAACCGCAAAGCCCCCTGGGATAGCCTGCACTGTAGAGGGGGACTGAATTCAGCCCTGGTACACCAAAAACAGTCGCCCACCAATAGTGGACAGAAAACAAAAATATGTGATTAAAATAAATATATATACTGTGACTGTATACATACTGTATACTGTATATATATGCATATATATATATACGGTGTATAAATATAGAATTAAATAAGTCTGTTTAAAATCGGATAAGTTATCTGTCGGGTTTCGGATTCTCCTAATAGGCCTACCCACCAGCGGTGACGAATGGCTACCCGCAGGGCAGAGGGCTTTCTTGTGAGAGCCTGTGACTGAGCTGAAGTGATGGAGCAAAAGTGTGAGAGCCCTCGTTTTGGGAGAGACACGTTTTTTCTTTTCTTTTCCCACCCACCAGACAGGTGCGAAAGTGGTGAAACGTAAAACAGGCCCGCCCGCAGGAGTGAACGTTGCTGTGGGGCATCCACAAGAAGACTCAGAAGTGTCTGGAGAAAAAGCGGCCGCCTTGAGCCGCCGGCGCGGTGTTAGCTACAGCTGACAACACGTGTTCGTTAATAACCACGGCTCCTGCGGGGGCGGTGCCAAAAGCAGGCTTGGGGAAATAACAACAGCAAAGCTTCGTTTTTAATTACTCCCCATCCCTAATCGTGGCCAAGGCCCTCTCCTCACCTTATATTAGCAGTGGCCGGAGGGAAGAGATGGAGAGACAGGAGGGTCGAGCACCTTCAGACATTAAGTTTATCGGTTTATTTATTCAGTCGATGTCCAATATTTTAATTAACTTGAACATTTTTACGTTTAAACTTTTCTTCTGATATACCATTCCCTAAATTACATACTGATATTTTGTTTACTATTTTAAACGCTCCATCTAGTGCACTTGGCCTCAATATATTAGACTATGACAGAGCCCTGTTTCCCGTCTCTGGTTACACTATTCATGTAAACATAGCTACAACACTTAAGCTATATGCAGATGTAACTACTTACAGTATGTGATTGTGATGTATGTACCATGATTACTAATCTCATGTGTAAACATGAAAACAGCCCGCTGTACAAATCTGCAATGAATCAGTGGACCAATTATCATGAAAAGAAAACTGCTGATAAAAAGAAATGTCCAACTGTGAGTAGCTTACCACCCTCGCAAAGATACCAAAATGTGTTTAGCAAGTGAAAAACATCATTAAAAAAACATTGTGAGGGGGGAGTTCAGTTCAGCTCTATCAGGCCAGTCAGAAGAAGGGGCACAAGGTTAACTTTATCCAAAATGACAGCACAGGGCCAGAGGGGGATTAATCGTGGTTGGAAAAAAAGGCGCTTCAGATTTGGTCGCACTGTGATAGGGGGGAAGGTGGGGGGGGGGGGGGGGGGGGTTGGTGGTGTCATGATGGAGTTATATCTCTCAGTGACGTGATGAATGCTGAAATTATCTTGTCAGGTAAAGCCAGCATCCAGAGTTGGCAGATGAGTGGGGGGACCGGCTGTCAGAGAGGAAACCAGTCACAGACATCATGTTATCAGCGGCCCTGCACTCACCTCTCCTGCCTCACAGTGAGGACAGTTACGGTCACTCCAGAGCACAGTCCTCTCAGTGATACCAGAAGCTCGACACAAGCACTGATGTGATGACGGCCTTTTAACTGTTCCGATACAGTGGGGTGGGTGGGGAGTGGTGCGGGCCGGGGGCCTAGGTGATGTCGTGCGTGATGGAGCAGTGGCAACGCCACCACCTGACTGATCGATTGCCAATTCCATTCCTGAGCCCTCCGTAGCAAGTCCATGTCACTTTGGATAAAAGCATCTGCAACCTACCAACCTTTAACTCTAATTCGACATGTCGTCACTGCAAATCCACAAAGCAAATTCACTCCCTATCCTCCGAGTGTCCACTCCACTCCATTGCCTTGCCGAGTGCCTCCTCTGAGGTTGTTTGCTGGGCTGATCTCCTCCTGCTCTCCATGTTTACCAGGGCCCACCTATCCTCCTGACTTGTCCTCATTACGCATTAATAAGCCCTACAGATGTTGTGAAGCCGTCAACTCTAACTGGAGGAGTAAAAAAAAACCTGTTGAGGGCCGATGAGTTTTCCTGTCTTTTTTTTTTTGGAGGAGTTGGGGGAGTGTGGGGCGCTGAGAGCTGAAGACCAACTGTCTGGACTAATTACGGCACCTCATTTTTCAAAAAAGAGAGGCTGGGAGCGGCAGGCTCAGGAGAAGCAGAGCAACGATGCTGCATGCAAATACACACACACACACACACACACACTCACAGGTGGGGGTGCCATTTGAGTGCATCTGCCCCCCCTAGAAAAGGTTTCAGTGCCACACGTTCCCCAGAGAGGATCTTAGAGGGTGGGTCATTTTTCAGTGTTCATCAGTTGCTGAGAGAAATCGCCCTGTGCGGTGACGATGACTCATGGAACCTGATTCTGCCACCCACACCTGTGCCGTGGCTACAGGACAGACCTGGCCACAGTCAACGTCTCCTACAGAGAGAAACGGCCACCTCCATGGCAAAAAAGATAGATCCAATGCACTCTTCTTCATATTTAAATAAGCTTAGTTCATTTGTGAACAAATACAATAATGTCAACATGTTTCAACCAACATGGCTTTCGTCAGGGCAGAAAAACAGAAAAATGACGAGCCCAGATCTTTATGGAGGGTTCTTCCTGGCAAAACGGACACCGTTAATGTCAACTGACCCATCGACACTTCCGGTAACCACCAGGACATCCCAGTTGTTGTCCTAGCTGGGGGATGGGGGGTTGGTGTCAAGGTCAGCTGTTACGACAGTAGTACAAAAACACCGCTAACTCCCTCTGTTTCTGGTACCACTGCCCAATTTCCTCCTCCTTCCCCCCAACTGAAACATCTAGATGGGCGGGATGTGGATGTTTAGAGAATGTGGCAATGCATCAGTTGACAGCCACTGACACCCCAACACGCACGCACGCACACAGCACGCACACACGCGCACACACACACACACCACACATACACACACAAGAACACAATATTTACAGGATCTGTCAGTGTATCACTTGACATCAACAACCACCCCGGTGTAGATGTAACTAATGTATTGTAACTGACACTACCAACACCCACCCCGCCCAGATGTTTACAGGAAGTGTCAATGCATCAGTTGGCAACCTCTGAAACCCCCAACACACACACCCTGGTGACTTTGTGCTAGACAGGAGGAGTTCTCGCTTCTTGTGGTTTGTTATCATGGGTTTGTTTTTTTTCAAGTTGACAACATGATGGCATAGAACATAAATGCACCCATCAGTTGCCACAACAACACAGCTCATAACAAACGCATTATGGAAGCATATTAATAAATGGAAAGAGAGAAGACTACTGCAAACAACATTTTTACAAGACCGCGGTTAGCAGGGCTGGAGTGAAAAAGCTGAAACATCCGTGGCATGTAAAACATCTTCTCGTTTTCAGACGAGCCTGGAGAGCCGCATATATATATCGCTGGCCCGGTTGCAACAGTTGGTAAATAATGACTACCCCCCCAACAAACGTCAACCACTTCCCATGTCCTCCGTCTGCTCTTCGTCAGGCGGATTCCTCCGACATCTCGCTTGCGGTTCGCACATTGCGGAGCACCTCGGCGGGCCCCAGCAGCCCCCGAGAGCACGCGGCCGCATCCCGCGATACATCACAAAACATGTCAGGGTTTGTTATGGTGAAGCGGGCCGCGCACACTGGGCGCGCGCTGCAGATGCTTGAGCGCTCGAGAGGCAGCTGTTTAGAAGTCTTTCACACAAATGCCTCTAATAGCCACAGAGAACACGAAAAGAGAAGGAGTGGGGGGGGCGTGGGGGGGGGGTGATGATTGGGTGCCTCTGTGTTGCGCCAGCCAGCTTGCTGAGGGAGACGGTCTGAACATTCATTCGCCTGCCACAGACACAGACACACACACACACACACACAGAGGCAAACACACACACACACACACACACACACACACACACACACACAACCATCATTGCCACCATCACACATGGCTCGCTTTAGCAACAATCCGGTTAACATTTGCTGATCACTCCTGAAGACCCCTCTGGGCATGCTCTCACTGCACACTCATCACTCAGACAATCACCACCACAAAGGGCAAGATTGTTTTTCGGTGTTCAGAGCAAATCGACCACCTCTAGCCGAAACTATCAACATACATTTCCGGACAATAGCCCCTGTTCAGAGAATGGAATTTTCCCGAAATGAGGGCAAATCGGGAGATAACGGCAGCTAATCTGGCAGACCGATAAGAGCTCCTGTTGTCCTGCTTGGTTTTGTTCTACTTTACGTAACAATTCACATGGTCCACATACATTTTTCATTTTATGGAGATTTTGTATATGCGTTTTCTATGGCTTAGCCTCCACTGGAATGCAAATAGGGAACATTTCGATGTGAGGAGGTTGCTGGCCCTACTTCACACTGTACTTACACAATTAGAAAAGCACCACTGTATCAAATGCAGCCTTTCAAAAGGGTGGATTTCGGTTTTTATCCAACTGCAGCAGGGCAATATTAGCATTGACACTGACTGGAGGCAACGATTCTTAAAAGAAGTTGTCATGGTAATTCAGTTATCGAAGGTCATACCAGAATTATTTGATTTCACTTTATTCTGTTCAAGGAAGTAAGAATCCTTTTTAATATAGAGGGATCTGGAGGATATCTGAAGATAATGACATGACCCTGAGGCAGTTAAAACGGTTATT
Source organism: Sardina pilchardus (assembly GCF_963854185.1). Classification (NCBI taxonomy): domain Eukaryota; kingdom Metazoa; phylum Chordata; class Actinopteri; order Clupeiformes; family Clupeidae; genus Sardina; species Sardina pilchardus. The sequence continues at coordinate 22,608,543 of NC_085012.1, forward strand.
GACATCTGAAGTTCCAACAAAGGATTATATGCCATACCATAGTATATCCCAGATTGAAAAAAATAATAATGCTACAGTACAGTATGTGCTTGAAATTGAACAAACTATTATGCTTTCTGTTATGGCACTATGAGGTCAGAGGTCAAATAAAAGTTCAAACAAAAGCACTAAGGGTGAGCCATGTAGGAACACGTGTGTTTCAATACAGCCTTATCTAATATCTTAAGTAACCCAAAATATATAAAGTATGCTTCATAAATTCCCCAAACTAGCTTTAAAAACCTGGTCTAAAACATGGAAAAATATATCTGTAGCCCAAGGTCTTGGTCATGGTTATCTAAAACTATAGATACCGGATTCCGGTCACATCCATGCCCTGTTGAATCTTGGATCATCTTGAATGGACAGCCCTTACTGAGTAAAACACTCACTTCAACTTCAAGTGAACGCTCTGAGACGTGTCCATGAATGAAATACCGTATGTCTAAATGCACATACATATGCATACACCCATGGAGGTCACCACACATGCACCATCTCTGCAATCATGGGAATATTTCCTTTAAAACGGAAATATTGGCAGTGGCAAGACAAACCGCACTGCCATCTTGGAAGGCAGCATTATGCCCATGTATCTCTGACAAATTGAGACACAGTGAGCGCAGTATCAATCATTCTCTCACTGATGAAGTCCTCCCGGGCTCCATGCCTCAGATGTCAAGAACGATTTGAACTCGAGCTGAAATAACACGCGCCTGACAGGGGAGGAGAGGGACATCATTCCGCTGCTGACTGCTTTTATTGGTCTACCGTTCACTGCTTCATCTGTTGTCTCAAACTCAGCCAGGCATCATTGTCACAGCATGCGTGTGTGTATGTGTGTGTGTGTGTTGCACACACCACGACACTCCCGTAAGACACCCAGGCAACAAGTAGTAACGCACTCCAAATACTCGGCTCCAATCGCACCAGCTCATCTAGTCTCATTATTGCCCTTTATTGTAAATGACGCCTGGGATTGGTAGCATTTGTGCGTCTGAGGAGAGATGGCTTCAATCAAGTGAATTTCAGAAAACAGTCCCGCTGTCTCGCTTAACTGGGAATAGCCCATTCAGCTTCCCCACGGCTTGTGGGGCAGAGAGACTAATGTGCCTTTTGTCATGTCTCAAAGATATCTCAGAGGCTAGGGAGGTGTGAAATACACAGGGCAATATCTATTTCCAAGAGGACATTACATGCAGGGTGATGGATGGGGTTTAGATAGTGGAGATACAGGAAGAGGAAGAATGAAGAAAAATACACCCAAAGGACAGAGCACACACCGTGCTGCAACAGGTCATAAGCAAAGGTGACACTCTAGGTGATTCACCTCAATGTGTTTCCATCTATCAGGCCCAACTGAGCTTGTGGATATCATTTGTATACAAGCTTTTCTGATTTTTAAGGGGCTGATATATTGCTATATTCCTATCACAGTGTGTGCAGGGGGGACCCCAGTATGTGCCACCATGTTTAAGATGGTGAACTTTTAATGACACCTGAACTGACAGATTATGCCATTTCCATTTTCCTTTCTCACAACAACAACTAATAATGTGCAAGGGAGGACAACATAACGCATGAGTTGGGTAAGTCTGAATGTCTTGTTCAACAGTGCATTACAGGAACATTTTACAACGAGATATTTCACACCAAAGTAACTATAATGGGGGACCATGTGAGCGCATATACAAATAATGTTCCAAGTCGCAGTAGTTGTTATTAGAATCACAACACCTCTCAATAACGACGCACGGTCGTTGAAGAGGGTCGCCAAACTGCAGTCGGTTACTTTCTGGACAAAACCTGTGCCACTGGCCCTCAGGCACACTAGTTGAGGTCAAACGTTAGGGTCAGAAATCCTGATCCTCATCTACCGCCATGCGATCAATTGCTATTACATCAAACGACAATCTGACGACATAAAGAAGTTGGAAACATACAGTGGGTATAGTAAGTATTCACACCCATGCTAAAGTTGACTAAAAAGAGGAATATAAAATCATCTTTTGAGAATTGATTGTAATGCCTTAATTAAAAAAATGAGTAAAAATCAAACCGCTAAGGACACTAATTTTCTTTGTGATTGAAGAATGTATCGTAAATAGATAAATGTTCTTCCTTAAATACAGGTTGCATAAGTAATTGACCCCTATGTTAAATTCCCATAGGAGCAGGAGGAATTTTTATATGTTTTTATTTTTAAAGTAAAAATTGTCATGGATCCAGAATATTATGCATCCTGATAAAGTTCCCTTGGCCTTTGAAATTAAAATAGCCCCACATCATCACATACCCTTCACCATAGCTAGAGATTGGCATGGTGCTTTTTTCCAGTTAGCCTATTAGCCTGTTTGATTTGCATTGAGCTCAATGAGCATCAAACAGGCTAATAGGCTAACTGGAAAAAGCACCATGCCAATCTCTAGCTATGGTGAAGGGTATGTGATGATGTGGGGCTATTTTAATTCCAAAGGCCAAGGGAACTTTATCAGGATGCATAATATCCTGGATCCATGAAATAGCTGGCCTTTAAAAATAAAAACATATAAAAAATCCTCCTGCTCCTATGGGAATTTAACATAGGGGTCAATTACTTATGCAACCTGTATTTAAGGAAGAACATTTATCTATTTACGATACATTCTTCAATCACAAAGAAAATGAGTGTCCTTAGCGGTTTGATTTTTACTCATTTTTTGGATTAAGGCATTACAATCAATTCTCAAAAGATGATTTTATATTCCTCTTTTTAGTCAACTTTAGCATGGGTGTGAATACTTACTATACCCACTGTATGGCACCTCCTAGAAGCCCATGACTCACCAAATGACGCATCACTTAGAGGCAGGTATCCTACTGACAATAAAATACAACTTACGTAAAATTAAAGTGAACTGTTTTATGTGTGCATCCTTGAAAGCTGACGCAGACACACCTATTGAAAGCCTTGGTGAAAGCTCCAGCACAACGGTTCCTTACTAACTACGTGATTCTCTACTGCTGTGATGTAAAGGAAAAATAATGCAATACTATACTGAAAACCACGAAAAAAATATTTTGCTAAAGTAATCAAGCCATCATTAACGACATATATTTTGTATAGCCTACTGTAAAATATTAATACCGAAGGGCAGAGTCACACAGCAGAGTGAGTTACTTCCAAAACATTTTAGAAACACCACATAGGCTACAATAACATTTAGAAACATCATGTATACTTTCATCAACCGATATATTTGATTTCGTTTTAAAATGCAAAGGTCACGCTTCATCTATCAAAAAAACACAGCTGCGCTGTCTGTTTTAATGCAAAGGTTCTGAGCGATAAACGTCCATCAGATATTGAAAAGCAGACCAGACAGAAATCACAGAATAACATTGTACTTACACCAGAAATTATGCAGCTCAATGTGGCAACAGTTATCACCAGTTTTGAGGCACCCATATCACCGCGATTTTAGGATACGCGCACTGCCAACTGTAAATGACCAATATCGTGGCCAAAGTTTCGAGCTACGGTGTGTTGTCGAGCAAGTACTTTTTGAAGATTACAAGTAGACTGTTTTTTTCCTCCTGAGAAGCTACTTCACACCTTCGAGGGCATCAGAAGTTGTGCTCCGAGCGCGTCTCTCACGCGAACCGTGTATGTACCATGCCCTCCCCATTCAGAAATCCAGTGGGCATGTTCATCATGACAGCTTGCTAACCAATCAGTTCGCTCCATAGTGGACACTCATGTCCACATTACTCTGAAGAGTTTTGAATATATTACATATTACTAAGTTTGTGTATTGTATTGTATTCCCGCAGTTCGTTGCACTCTTTTACGCACAGATTAGGTTTTCCATTTCGAAGACATTAGCCTATTTTATTCACTTTTCTGTGTGTTTTTAGGAATTTTACGTAGGAGGAACTCTGAGTTAAATGAAGCAAGCAGCGATAATCTGCGTAATGTAAACACATTAAAATGTTTTACGTGGATAGATGTGATAATGGATGGGGGGTAACAACAATTGGAGAGTAGTTGCCCAGGGCGTCATACAAGTTACGACCCCCGCTGGGCATGCTACTGCATATTCCTGGCAAAAAAATACTCGTCATTTCATCTTCACTAGATATGCTCTTCGTTATTTTGAGAAGCATACGAGGATTTCCATGTTATTTGTCCTGGGTGGTGAATGAGGCTCAGAAGAAACTAATGTATTCTTTTAGAATCGCAAATCCCGATTTAAGATGTAAAACTGGGAATTACTCCTCTGCTTCGCCTATCTTGCAATTCTCACGAGCATTGCGAACCAGAACAGATCACTGCAAATGGAGTACAGCTATAGTGGAATTCAATAACAGATGGCATTGTGCTGTTAACGATGCACCTGCCCCAGCTCTATACTCCACCCATATCAAGTTAAGGCTGATTGTGGTTTGGACAGGGGCAGGGGTCAATCACAGCTTGAACCCTCTGTTTGGGAGAGGGAGAGATAAAGTTGTTAAATACTAGTTTGCAGTCCCTGGCTTTCCACACATGCACATCCACTCTGACCTTTCCTCTCTCCTGTTCAAGACACTGAAAAGGACACTTTTGCCAGCGAAAGATAAAAAGGCAGGGCTGGCCGAGACAAGGGCAATGGAAGGCAGTGGGCTGTTACTTTCTTTCTTCTATTAGCTTGTCTTCATGCAGGCCATCTGCTTTAGGAGATGAAGTTTTTAAAAAACTTCATCAGTGAGACATGACGTGCATGCAAACCATCCTCAGAGAGCCAAGACATGCATTTACTCTAGCAGAATCACCAGGATGTTACTACAAAAGACTGCTTCAGTTCAACGACAGCAAAATTGCCAGCTTCATGACATTATGTCCCCTGGTATGAACATTTCACAAAAGGCTTTTTTTAAAAACAAATTATGATTTAGACTTTTCAGCCTTTTTCTCTCTGTCTCTCTCCTCCTCCTCCTCCATCTTCACTCATTTTTATTGAGAAGACAGGGAAAAGACTCAAAAGTTGAGCACAGCAATAATAGCCCTCAAGATAAATTGCTTCTGCTGTATCTGGCGTAGGTGGGGTGCATTTACAAAGTAAATCAGAGGGATCTTCTTCACACAAATCCACTTCTTGTTAGAAGGCATTGTAAAACAGGGATGTCTTACTTACCACACAGCTTTCTTGGGTATTCAGGTTTAAAACCTCATTGTGATTTTAATGGCAGAGAGGTATGAGGAACTGACAGAATAAAGTTGGTGATGGATGTGGTAAACCCACTCCAGCTCAGGACCACATAGGGAGTCAAGTCAAGCTTATTTATATAGCACATTTTATGCACAAGGGTTATTCAATGTGCATAAAATGAACAAAAGCAAAGAGTAGTGGTATATTAGAGCATACTAAAAGTACAACGTATAATAAAATAAATATTCAAGGGGCAGAATATTCAAGGGCAGAATCAAAAATAGGTACAGAATTTGATTTGTAACTGCATGAAAACTAATTTGTGAACAAGAAGTGCATTTGATCAGATAGCAGAGGACATCTGAGAACAATTTGATTATGAAATTTCTACAGTTGGGACCTATAAGCCATTCAAAAGTTGGTTCCAGAGCTGAACTGAAGCTGCTTCACCATGTTTAGTTCTACCAGCGGGCTTTATTACGTTTTTGTCCTGAGAATATGAGAGATCTGGAAGGTGTGTATTGCTGAGGCACATCTGATAGATAATTAAGGTCCCGTTCCCTTGAGCGATTTACGTATAAACAAGTATTGTGACTTACTGGAAGTCTGTGCAGGGACTTGAGCACTGGAATGATGTGGTCAGTATTTTTAGTTTTGGTGAGAACCCTATCTGCTGCGTTTTGTTTCACCTGAAGCCTAATTGAAGTAATCCACCCTGCAAGAGGTAAATGCATGAGTTTTTCTAAATCAAGTTCGGCAATGTTTTTGAGGTGTTATTGTTTTCAAGTTTGAAGTTCTTTATAATAGCAAGGCAATAATATGGGTAATTGTTTGGAACCCTCTCCCCTCCTCCAAAAACATTTGAATCTGAAAATCCATTCCAGATTCACATTCCCTTCTACTTGCTGGATCTCCACAGACATCCATGAACATAACCCAGCGGCTCGCTTCCTAGTCCTTGCACTTAATGTCACGTAGTCAGTCAGAATCATCCTTATCGCTCCGTACATGGAGCCTTGTGTGTATCTGCGTGTAGACAGTTCAGTAAATATGCCAGCCGGTTAAAGACGTGCCCTTGTCCGTCCGTGTTCGTTTATAATAATACTACAAAGGTAATTTACTAACTCCTTTAAAATGTCTCTGAAGAGGAGGAAATATGGAGCATTGAGCCACAATGGAAACAGCCTCTCACTTTCTAGTTTACTGCACCTCATTGGGATCCTATATGGTGGCACTTTGAAATATGTCAAAACAACAATACACTCGATGTCAAAAGTGACTGAGGAAACTTTTGATGAGTTCTCTGCTCGACTGGCCTTTGGAGTGCAAAGTATAGCTCTTTTCTAACTGTCTGGAGGGTTAGAACATCACTGTACTTGCAGAACAATCCTTAACAGACTACATTTCTCTGAATGACAGCACTTGAGACATTTTATTTTTGCTCTCAACTGTCTTAAACTTTGGAGCAACTAGAAGGAAGCAGGAATCAAACATTGAATTACTCTGACAGATGATATCTACGTGCCATTTATTCAACTAAGTGGTATTGCACAAAATTGTTTTAGATTTCAATTATTTAATTTATTTCATCTTGATTGAATGTGATTGCTTTAAAACAAATGTGCTATTTTCTGTTGGTTTCAACCAAACTGTTTCTGGAGAATATGATCAGTAATACAAAGGTTATGGACTCAATTATTTTTGTTTGTTTCAGTGAAAAAGAGTTAATTCATTGAAATATTGTTAGCATACAATCCATAATAATGGATCCTCACATGATAATAACAGAAGTGTAATATTAATAGCAGATGGAGCTGAAATATCCAGCCATTTATTGTCAACATACCCAGTTATGCTGCTGGAGTTCAACTAGTGTTTCCTCTATGAAATCAGCTTTGACTGCAGCTGGAAGGCATGACTTTTCAACCTGATGATGAGGAAATTGTAACCTCATTAGGCTAATTAAGTATAACAGCATACTGTAAGTCTGGCATGGTTCTCTCAGTGGAATAGATTAGCTTTTGGCTATGAGATTCATCAGCATAGTGTTCAGAGAGGAACTGGGACCGCTTTCTCAAGCAGTGTAAATATCCTTGATTGACCTTGTCAAGGGAATATTTCCGTTATAGTTCTTGTGGCTTTTTGAATAAAAAGGCCATTCACAGTGTTTTCTTAAAGGTCAGAGAAGCAAAAAGCTCTTTCTCTAAAGGAAGTAAAAAAGAAATGTCAAAGCAGAAATACCAGCTAGCATGTTACATTGCCATAACATTGTAATTTAAAGACCAAAATACCTTGCCACAATGTCGCATCCAACGTTGACACAACATGAAAAGTGTGAACATTTGTAACCACAATGCAACTCTTCAACGTTGCCCATCTGGCTACGCTGCCGCAACTTCAAATTAAAAGGTGGCATTTCGTAGGCTAATCTCCACGTCGCCAGTCCGTAACGGTAACGTCAGGCAACAATGCTGCAACTTGGAAAGTGAAAGGTGATTATTCGTAACCCCAAATCTACAATGTAGCCAGTCCATAAATGCAACATCATTTTGCATTGCAGCAGCACCGTGAGATTGAAAGGTGGCATTTCGTAACCACAACGTACGTTGTCAGCGTCGCCAGTCCGTAACAGCAACGTCAGCCAGCAAGCTGGCAACGTCCTAGCAACCTTCTGACTGGATGTCACTATAATGTAGGCCTACGTTTGGTTTAACTTAACTTTATCTTACTTTCGTCCCCTTTAGCCTCATGATTCATAAATCTTAAAGGGATATTCCGCCATTTTTGGAAATACGCTCATTTCCCACCTCCCCTCGAGCAAAACAATCGATAGGCTATTTACCTTGTTCCCGTTCATCCAGCCATTCTGTGAGTCTGGCGATACAACTTTTAGCTTCAGCCTAGCATAGATCATTGAATCGGATTAGACCATTAGCTTCTCGCCTGCTAGCTTCATGTTTAAAAGTGACTAAGATTTCTGGTAATTTCCCCATTTAAAACGTGTCTCCTCTCAAGTTAGAAAGTGCAATAAGACCAACTGAAAATGAAACCTGGCGTTTTTCTAGGCTGATTTGACATGGAACTACACTCTCATCTGGCGTAATAATCAAGGCAACTTGCAAACGTACCATAGGCGCAGTGATATCGTACGCAGCATCTGAAAATAGTCCCCATAGACAACAAACAGTAGTAGTGCCAGTAGTTTGCAAGTTGCCTTGATTATTATTATTAGGTTTCATTTTCAGTTGGTCTTATTGCACTTTCTAACTTGAGAGGAGACGCGTTTTAAATGGGAAAATTTCCAGAAATCTTAGTCACTTTTAAACATGAAGCTAGCAGCTAGCTAATGGTCTAATCCGATTCAATGATCTATGCTAGGCTGAAGCTAAAAGTTGTATCGCCATACTCACAGAATGGCTGGATGAACGGGAACAAGGTAAATATCGACTGTTTTGCTCGAGGGGAGGTGGGAAATGAGCCTATTTCCAAAAATGGCGGAATATCCCTTTAAGCACTTCATTAAAATTTGGGCTATGCAATTAATAGAGTGGAAACAACATTACATCCACAGCAAACAATTTTTCAAAAATACTTCCATTACAACATATGGCAGGCCTACAAGATAGCCTAACAAAACAAACAGCAGAACTAACTACAGATCAGCATGAGACAGAGACCTATCTAGATAACAACCAGATAACGTTACTAACTACCGCATGGCGGTACAAAATATGACCACCGTTTAGTTCTGCACATTCTCTTCACAAAAATAAATGGCAACATCATCAGCTGACTAGTTCACAACATCATGGTAACATTACTCACAGTAGTACATGGCAACATCGACTGGTCAGGTGAAGACTTAATTAGCAGGGATGTTTCCCACTGTACCAAATGGCAACATCATCAGCTGCCTGACCCAATCACAATGTTGTGGCACCATTCTTCATGGTACCAAATGGCAACATCAGTTGACCAGACCTGTAAATGTCATTAGTCTGGTTTCCCAGATTCGTTAAGAAGCTCTTAAAGAGACCCTATGCAACTTTCTGCAGGAGACGATCGCTCCTTGTTTACATCTGGAAGTCTGAGACGAAGAACCACGCTTGCAATTTATATATTTAAATATAGCCTATACATGTATAAATATACACGCTAAAGCTGTCGGGGAAGCTCTGCAGAGAAAATGCAAGCATAAAACGAGCGAAAACGAAAAATAAAACCGAAACCAGAGATGAAATCGCCAATCCTGCATAGTTCCTCTTTAAGTGCTAATAACTTCTTAGGAGCGCTCTAATAACGTTCTAAGAACGTTCCTAAGACTTTGTCAGCACTTAAGAGGATCTTAACGAATCTGGGAAACCCGGCCATTAACCGTACCAAATACAACATCGTCTTGCAAAGTTGCTGTGACATCGCAACAACATAGCCAGAAGGTATTGTCGTGGTGACCAAATGACAACTTTCTGGCAATGTTGCTGTAATGTCATGTGTTAGCTGGGATCCCTCTAGTGGAAGCTAAAACAGTTAGCTGTGTTGTAATGGCCAGTAGTTGTTAATAAACAAACTGAGAGGAAGTTGTTTGTATAGTACTGAATCATCAGTATCAGTTTCCTAAGCTTGCAGAGGCACAGATCCACCATAACTAAACAGTGCCGTGTAGGCCTAAGGCCCCAAACATTTGGCCTTTGACGTTCATGTGGACTAGACAATGAATCACCGAATCCAAACCCAGCAGACCTCAACTATGTGGCGCCAGTAAACAACTTTGACCACTAGAAAAGGAGCTTGGGTAAAGTGTCGGTGATTACAACATGGAGCGTTGAGCTGCTGGACACAGAGGGGATGGGGGGGGGGGGGGGGATGATCACTTAGATGGAACATCATGTAACCCTCCCTATGCCAGACAGTTTTCAGAAACAGGCTGCTCTCAGTGTGGAAAAATAGATGTGGAGCAGCAGGAGACCCCCCCAGCGACTCCAGCGTCAATTATCCACAGGCTGCCTCTGGGCCGTGACAGTGGACATGCCTGCGCCCATTTACCTCCGTCAGCCTTTTTGCCAGTCTCTCACGCTGCACTCCATTCACAGTTCGCCACGGCAGTCGCCTGGATGTTTAACCATCAAAACGGCGTGTGCATGCTGCCCTGTGAAGAAGAAAGCTTTGGCAGTGTTTTTTTTTTTTTTCCTCAATATGGCGGGGACAACCTACAGAGGGACTTTTCATCAGATTAATTTAGTTGCAGTTGGCGCACAACATTTGGCGTCCACATAAATGCTGGCAATCAAGTAGCCATAAGTAGAGGTGTTTATAGAACCAATCAGAGGTGTAGCAGACATATGCACACACACAGACACACAAATTGCTTTGAAACCCTAAGATGGGGACAGTTTCGTAAAAAAAAAAAAAAAACTAAGATTGTTTATTGAGCCAGACTCTTATGGTCTGAAAAGAAGTGATCATTGTCAGGAGCCAAACTGTGAACATTGTTGTCTGAAGTTTGGTCTACACACAACCTACCTATCTGAGATCACAGACTTTTCTGCAGTCGGCTATTTATCGATTCCCGATTTCACAGCCAACTGTCCACCATCTTCATGGTAGGCCAGACACAGTACATGCTAGTGTTGTAAATGTGTGTTTTCAAAGGAGGGCCTCTGGAATTTTGAGGTCCTGTTTTCTAGGTTCAACCTGTCTGCAACACATATTCCTTAGCCCTTTATTTGTGTGTTGTGGTCTCCACAGTGCAGTTGGTATACAAAACCTACCTCCTCCAGTATGTATGAGGCTATGAGGTCCTTCTCGCCTCCATCTCCTCCAGGATATATGCTCTACATGTTGATGTTGTTGTGTTTTTTCATTTGTTTTATTCATAGATATATCCACAGTCTTTGTCCAGCAGAAAACATGTCTGTAACGGGAATATTTACTTGTAAGATATTCACTTTGCTCTCCCCTAATGTACTCATCATGTTGTGTTATAAAAAAGAAATAATGTGGTGTGACGTGAGTAAGTGTGATCTCACTGAATGTGTGGATCCTCTCCTGTTGGGACAGTAACAGTACCAGAAAGACAGAGCCAGACAGAGCGGTGGCATTCCAAGTTCCCTCTCTCCGGCATAAAACCTCACGCCACACCTACACTACACCCCCTTTTTGCTACGCACCTGTAAGAAAATAAAGAGAAAATACAGAAACTCAAAAAGTGAAGCACATCTTGTGGGAAACACAACACCATTGACCTGGCATATGTTCAGAAAACACGCTTCTCCCAAAAGAGAGAGTTCTCTGCTCTTAAACAGATTCAAACTCTGCATGCGCAAACACGCGCCATTTTCTTTGTTTCATTGGCAGGAAGCAGAGGTGCGGTACAGAGGTTGCGCTGACAGACGTGATGAGGGAAAGTTTGAAGACGAAGCGATTGCTCATACCCAAGGCAGAGGAGCCAACTCTCCCGCGGAGACTGGGCAGGGATTGAAGCGCAGCGAGAAATCAAAGCGCTGATCCCCACCTGCCGTGCATGCGAGCACATTGATAGTCAACACCTTTGCTGCACACACACCCACTTTCCCACCTCACACTTTTCCCTTGAAGTGTATATCCTCCGCTATTTTTTATTTTCTATTTTTTTTAAACTCTATTTTGGTTAAGCTGACAGCATCTGTGTTGATTTCAGAGCATGGAGAAACACAGCATACGGCCCGGTCATGCTTAACGTGCTGAAGAGGCGTAGCGAGGTAATTGCAAAGGTGTTTTTATTTTCATCAATCTCAATCTGCAGGTGGCGCGATGGCGGAGGAGGGGGGTCTCTAATGATGATGGAAAACAGACATATCTGGGGCAAGAGGGTCATGTTATATGTAGGATTCATTGGATTATCTATATAGGAGACTGACAGTGAAAGGGCAATACCGATATCCACTCCCATAGGTTCTCCAAATTACATGTTGCCGGGTAAATGCCAGAGCTGGGCCAGATCGGAGTGAGAACAATTCCTGGGGCCAGCCGACCCTTCTGGGTAATGAAGACCACAAGGTCACACAGATCACGCGTGAACACCTGACTGGGCAGCAGAGGAGCTGCATGGGGAGAAAATGGCAGATGAGGCGTGAGAGCTCTGCGAGAGCTGTCATCGTGTGCCACCTCATGCTCGGGAATGTCCAGGAATTGGCAGGTGGTGCCAACGGAGGTGCGATGTCTTGCCATGCCGAACTCCACACACTACGCTAAGGTGCCCATGTTTGACCAGCGTGCAAAGGGACTGTTACTAAGTCTTACTGAGTCTTTATCACTTGCCTTTCATGTTTTTGGATTTCAGATGTTTCACTTGAAAGTCACCATTTCCATAATGAGTTTGTCCAGGAAACACATTAAAACACCAGACATCAAGGACGCCTGGTATTTATCTGCCTTTGAATATGTGCCAAAAAAAAAAAAGTCTAAAATCGTCAGCGTAATTGTGGCAAGAAGAAGATTGCCTTCAGAAAGGGCACTGGAGCCAGCCTTCCTGCCTCTGAGCGGTGTACAGCGCCGGCGGAATGAAGCAGCCCCGGGCCGACTAGAGCCATCCTGCTGGGCCATATCAGCGCTGGGAAAGGTCCAGGGACATCAGGGTTTTAGTCACAGCCCTCCTCCCTTGCTCTCCCTCCCCGATTATCGGCCTCCTCAGTCTGTGTGCGCGAGGTGCCAATTACTGGCCTTTCCATGCCCCACCTGCTAACCCAGGTCTCTGTCTCCCTCCACGTCTGGGTGGGGTGCTTGCCTCCTGCCTCGTTAGAGCTGTCTCCTGTACCGGACAACGGCGTGGAGGGAAGGGAGGTGTATGTATGTGTGGGTGCGTGTGTGTGTGTGTGTGTTTGAGGGGGAGGGGCGGTTGGGAGCGGTGGGCATAGAGAGCGTTCTCAAGCAAGACGCACAGCTGACAGACTAATCCGTCCACCTGGGGTTATTGGCAGCTCGTGCAGCTGGAGTCTGTTGTAAACAGTGGAAGTCGGATTGCATTCGCTGCATGCACAGGGGTAGCACTTCGTGTGTGCACTGTAGATCAATGTATTCACGTACAGTGCATTGTTCAGCCGAGCTGTTTATCCATAGACTTCATTTGCAAAGAAAATCAAGTAAATGGAAAGCACAAGCGAGATATGGTCTTCCCGTCAATCAGTTCACCGCAATTCAGTATTTATTTCATGTTACCATGGCATGCCAAACAACATTTTTTGAAAAGCAATTCACAAACATCAAGACCTTTTTTAATGGTATGACTGAATAAATAAAAATGAAATGAGGTTTTGTTATTTTCAGTGAGTATTGAGTGAGTGTTAAATTGAGTGTGTTAAATTGTAGTGTAGCAAAAAAGTATGTTGAATGTGAGAGACCTTACATTTTGGCCACGGTAGTGTTGTTGACAAGGTGATATGGTATCAGTGCTGTCAGAAATATCCCATAGAGGAAACAAATTGGCCAAGCCTGCCAGAATAAAATGCCTTTGTGGTCGAAACTAAAGTACTTCAACCGAGACAATAAATCATGAAATCCTCAATCCTCACAAGCTCTGATCTCGCATAATAGGCTTCTCTGAAAGCATAGCAGAGATTGAGTACATGTCTGGCTTGTGTTTCTGTAATCACAATCAATCAGGCTATCTTTAGACATCAGAGAAAATACAGCAGCGCTGTTCTGCTGCATAGTGGCGAGGGGGCAAATCATTATAAATTTCACAAGCTTGAGGACATTACAGGGGATTTGGGGAGACGCTCGCTATTTGTATACACATACCGAGACTAAACATTCCAGTTTAAATAGGACCATTAAGTGGAGAGGAGGTGGCTGTGGTGTATGAAAGCTCCTTGTGGCTATAACAGAGCTGTTTTACATATATAACATATAGTCTATTATGGCATGCCGTAATGATGACAGAAATTGGTCATCCCTCAAATTGTTTGTTATCTGTATGTGCAGTAATTAATGTGCTCTAAACATTAATCAACCTGCATTAGAGAGGATTTGGGGAAATGCTCGCTATTGGACTAAACATCCAAGTTTAAATAGGCCCGTTATGTGGAGAAGAGGTGGCTATGGTGTATGGAGGTTCCTTGTAGCTATAACAGAGCTGTTTTATAGCACATAGCATATACAGTAATCTATAATGGCATGCCTTAAAGATGACAGAGGAAATTGGTCATCCCTAAAAACATCCTCAATTGTTTGTTATCTGTGACTGTGCAATAATTAACGTGTTCTGAACATTAATCAACCCCCCACATGGCAGAATGCACAATCTCTTCCAAATGTTTATAAACAAACAGGAACAGATGATTAGTGCCAAATGGTCAATTTCAAGCTTTTGCACCCTGTATCTGTTTGCTGGACTCCAGTCATCAAACAGCTTGTGGACACCACACAGTTTCCCATTGGCGTTAAAAGCTCCTGTATTTATCCCCTTCCAGCACTACACAGACAGCTAATCACTGCTAACACATGCGCACCAGGACTGCTAATGAGTGTGGCCAGAATCAGTATTCAGATGGAGAGTCACTCATTAACTATAGGGTCTAATAAAACATGGTTGAGGAGATGGGGTGAGGGGTTAAACAAGAAAACTGGTTTTGCTTGGAGAGCTAGTTTTTTCCACAAAAAGACTCACACGCACACACACACAAAGACACACACACACACACACACACACACACACACTAAAGAGGAAGAGGAAACTGTAAAAGCAAATTATCCATAGCTGCCTTGCGGCCTGCATGTTGTTTTTCCAGGATGAGGAGTAGGAGGTGTTCCCATCAAGCAATCAGAGTTTGTATCATTGTCTAGCCGAGGTCAGTGGATCACTGTCCTTGCGCATTTACGTGAATACTAAGTTCTCTGCCAGCGGAAATAGCCGCACTTTAGGGCTTGAAAGATCGTAAAGGTCGCATATAACATCGTAAAAAATAAATCTTCGCAAACAATTTGAATGACAAGAAGACTCCAGGTCTCACTAGGGAGTATTTGATATTACCCAAACAGGAGGCACAGAGTGTTCGACAGCCATCTGGCATACGGCAAGTACAAAGTCCTGACGTAGGCCTATGTAAAAGTTTTTAGAACACTCTCAGCTGATTTTGAACAGACGTCTTACCATAACCACCCCCCAGCCAGTATGTGTCAGTCAGTAACACGGGGGTGGGGGGGGGCTCATGATGGTTGTGTGCCGCAAAGGGCAAATTAGTCACTTAGACACTCGGAGCAATTTTGTCAAATCAAAGGACATTAAGGACAGCAGCGTTAACAAAGGGATTGTTCGCGACTCAGGATCAGCAGATTGGCTATCAAGGGGCTGAGTTATCTAATGCAGACACAGGCAGACAGCTGAGAGAGGAGGGGAAGGAGAGAGAGCAACAAAGGAAAGAGAGAGGGACTCAGTGTGTGAGAGTGTGGGTCCGTGTGTGTGTGTGTGTGTGTGTGTGTGTTTCACAAAGTGATAAGGCAGAAAAGAGCGTTTGTGTGTCTGTATGTGTGTGTGTGTGTGTGTGTGCGTGTGTGTGTGTGTAGTATCTGTGTGTGATAGAGAGAGATAGAAAGAAGGAAATAGTGTTTTTGTGTCTGTGTGTGTGAGAAAGAGAGAAAGAGAGAGTGAAACAGGGAGAAGAGTGGAGATAAAGAGACATTTTGACGCCGCCACATGCAGCGCCGAAAGGGACCCAGATCAGTGGCGGAGCGGCTGCTGTCTGAAGGCGAGCGATGTGCTCGATAGCAGATCTCCGCTCCTCTGAACTCCCTCTGAACCCCCCACGTTAACGGCCGAGGATGGCCTGGAACCACACAACCACCGCCGCCACGTCCACTGCTTTGACTGGACAAAATGCCCCATCCGGGCAGGCAGTCCCGCCCGGCCCAACTCTTTCTGTGGCCTTTTTTTTGCCATTTTCTGTCCCCGAAGCTAACCAAGCAGACCTGACCCATATGGGAGCTTGTGTCATCAAGCAAGAAAAGCCGAACTTGAAAGCTTTGTTGAGGAAACACATTTGTTGTCGCCGACACACAAAGCGTGAGAGTAGTAGTGAAAAACTAGGGGGATTCTGAATATTTACTTTATTATGAAACTTTGTCTCAAAGGGACAAACTGTCTGCTGTTTACTGTGATTTGTGGAGAGCCTGCTTGCTTTCATCCTTGTTGTTGTACTGGGGTAAGGCCAATGAAACGCTTAATGAAGGCCACAGTAGCCTACTCACTGGGAGACAAATGCTTTCTCTGCACAGTAACTGCACAGATGCTGTGAAGCCCTGTTATGCCCTGATATGTTGGGATTTTTAAATAAAACTAGAAATGTGCATGTCTGAGGACCTGCAAGAGTGGGCTTGCAAACATGCTAACTATGCTAGCAATGCTAACCAGGTTGATTAGCTAACTTAGCTGATGATTTCTAGCATTTATGCAAAAAATGGGGACCGAAAAACGGGAATACCGGAAAAACGACAACCGGCAGCCATCCAACATTAACATGCAACCTACACCCGACTGGACCTGATGTGTTTAGTGTTTGAACCGCGTCGATAGCTCAAACGCTCTAGGAGAAGAGGCGTTCTCAAAAAACGGGCAAAGAAGAACAATAGATGCTTGCCTTGCAGCAAGCCCACTAACTAGAAATGGTGTTGCACTGGAGGAGAAGGTCTCTGCTCTTGTCTATTTGATTGTAGTCTGATGGGTATCAGGATGAAGTGAAAAGAAATACAACTGGGTGGAAAAGAGAAGGGGGGGGGGGGGGGGGGGATTGTACACGACACAATATCCACACTGTTTCGAGTGCTGTAATTACAATATAATAAAGGTTTTTACCCAGAAGTGCTCACTAGTCCTCCTCTTAATTTCGCTGCAATGACAAACTAATTTTCAGTGAGCTGTATAATGGTTTATGTGATACGTGCGCCTGCTACTTAAGTGCCACAATCACACTTATTGGTATAAATGTTATCGTTAAGAGTAAGACTTATCTTTTTTTAAGCACATGTGGCTCACTGAGGTGAGATAATACTTCTTGTTTTAGTGCATTGCTCTGTACGGCACGTAAATCAGATTGACAGGAATTAGTAAGGTTGCACTTACACTCAATGGGCCCTCCTACCTTATAATCCTCACCAAAAGGGTTTTGGTGTCTGTAAACGGGATAACACAGAAACTGCTGGGCCAATTTCCATGGAACTCATTGGAACTGTGAAGCATAGGCCAAGGAAGAAGTGATTTAAGTTTGGAACAGATTTGACTCATGGGTTGCCTTGGCAGACTTAGTTTCATTTTCACTCATGTTGACCTTTGCAGAGGTCTGTCCTCTCTGACGGCCCTTCTGGTTGTAGCTGGGTTGTGTAGCACAGTTGCATTTCACTAATATCTTTTCACTATTTTTTGTATGTGTCGTATACAGTAATTTCCTATAAGCCGCATTGTGTATAAGCTGAAGAAGTTAAAAGAAACAAAACCATATTAACACCATTAACTGTCCCCCTGTATTAACCTCATAGCTGAAGAAATTTAGCAAAATCAACATATAAGCCGCGGCTAATAGTCAGTAAATCACGGTAATCTATTGGATATCTACATTTTGTTAGGTATCTATCTATCTATCTATCTATATCCTCACTTGTACAGTTACTTGTCAAATGAATAATGAATTAATGTTACCCAGTAACATACGGTACATGAATCACCATGAATCATACCTCATACATCAGATATTGACAGTGCGATACTGAGTTCCTAATCTCTATGAACAACACATCAACTAAAGCATTATGTATGGTGGTTACATCATACAGTATTTGGCAGAAAAAGAAATCACCATGATCATGCTTAATAAATCATAATTCATAATGACATACTCACCGTACTTAATGTTGACGAACAATAACAAATTAGAAACATATCTGATGATTCATGAGATATGAAAGAATGAAGTAATGCATAAATCATTAAGTAATCCATGCATGAATTCAATATAATTCATGTACTTTTACCGTAAAGTGTTACCAGATAATCCATAGTCGGTTGCATGCATTAATGTATGGTTCCACTACTGATGTGGAGCAACAAGGATGAAAGATTTCTCTTCCATTTCTGGCTGCATTGGTAAAACAAGCACCTAGGATTTGAAACTGACATTTCATGGGTTGATGCCATTTTCTCGAGGAGCTGGAGTTGTTCTCTCCTGAAAGCTACATTTTATGAGCTTCATAAAAAATAAGGCAGGAGGATAAATCCGTTTTTATATAACCAAAACTTTTCAAGAAATAGCCTGAGGAAGCCCCTCCACCAAACAAATACTCATGAGGGCTTTATCTGAAACTAGCACCTTTTGAAATGAAAGAGGAATGACAGATGATGAGGCTAATACAAAAATAAATCTGGTGGGTTTACCCATAAGTAATACCAAGTGCATTATGCTGTCACAGAAACAAGCACTAGCGTAATGAGGTCATGGGAGGGGGTTGTGGTAGCATGACTTCCAGTTGCAGTTCACGTACGTTCGTGTCCTCCAACTCCAGCTGCAGGTGCATCTCATGAGCAATTTGAATTCAATTAAAATTTATCTCAGGACACAGGAATCAGCATTTTAATGAGAAAAACACCATCTGAGGTTGTGCGGCGCAGAGCCCGAGACGACGACAACATGGGCGTGCCTTAAATGGCATGAAATGAAGCGCTGCCTGTGTTAGGTGTTATCTGAAGGTGTATTCACAGGGTTGTCGTACTGTAACTGATCCAAAGTCAGAAGAATTTTGACAAAGCAAAAGGATCATGCAGAAGGTGTAGCTTTAATGCATTCCTGAGCATTGGTTCACGAAGCAAGCTAGCTGTACTCTGTTTTGGTCCAGCTTTTATACCCCTTTCAAGTACACATCACTTGTTTGTGTGAACTCAGAACCAAAGGAAGATGTTACCCATCTTCTTTGTTGACCCAGAATAGAAGGAAGATGCTACCCATCATCTTTGTTGACCCAGAATAGAAGGAAGATTCTACACATCTCCTTTTTGTAAACCCAGAATAGAAGGAAAGTGCTTGCACATCTCCTTTCCCACACTAGGTAGGTAATGCCTATCGCTTAGGCCATCATTCTATTTACTCCCTGCTGCAGCTGCTCTTAAGGGCAACCCATGTCTCGGCTCCAAGCCTATTTGTGTCAGTTAGGCCAGTCTTCAGTTTTCATCATACAATAAAGACACTAGCCTACAGGGTATCACACACACACACACACACACACAGACACACAGACACACAGAGACACACAGACACAGAGACACAGAGACACAGAGACACAGAGAGACAGAGAGACAGAGAGACAGAGAGACAGAGAGACACAGAGACACAGAGACACAGAGACACAGAGACACAGAGACACACACACACACACACACACACACACACACACACACACACACACACACACACACACACACACACACACACACACACACACACACACACACACACACACACACACACACACACACACACACACACACGGCAGAACAAACAGATGAAATCCAAACTTAAGATAGTTTAAAATTATATGTTATGTTTACTTTTCTTTATTTTTTCTTTCACTGTACTTTAACAGGTCAGGTTAACCTGAAAACCACTTTCTGCTCCGACGAAATGGAAAGGTAGGCTAGGGACCTGAGGCTTGAGATTCACATCATGTGAATTATTTCTATGTCAAGCCAAGGAAAGCTTTTATAGAAATTGTTCTTAAGAGTCAAACTCCATCAAACTGTCAAGAGGTACTTCCCGACACAACTTTTGCATATTATTGGTTCAGCGGGCAGAGGAGTTATTACTCGGAAACCTGATTTGCTGTCCCGTGTCAATCCAAATTAGGACTAGAGCATTTGGCAGCCCGCTTCAGAACAGAGCATCAGTACAAAGAGGTTTGGATAGGGTCTCAAGTCTAATGGCTATGCAGTATGCCGCACTGCCTTTCACTTTCAGCTACCTGGCCCCCCTTGTGAGTGCGTGTCATTGCTTGGCTTTCTGAATAACGTGCCAAGTATCCACCCTGGCTCCTGAGAGAATGACTCACTCGCCGCAACCTTCTCAGGCAGTACGCGGAAATCCAGAGCAACATGATCGGTCACAGTATAGATCTCTTGTCGTATTTAGTGTATTTCTGACTGTAAAGAAAGGGAGAGCAGTCCATTATTAGCATAACTTAGCCATCGGGAGTAGCCTTCATATTGTGGCAGCGGAAGAGCAAATATGTATGTACATATTGTTTTATCTCTGACCCAGTGCACACAATTTGACTTGGTGGGGGGTCTATCCACCACCAGCTGTGCTGAGGAATGTAGCTGAATGTGCTATGTGTACATGACGCACAGGAAAGGATAACATTTCGGATGACATGAATGACCTTGAACTCACAGCTTGAAATAAAAAAAAAACAACAAAAAACCATTACATTTATATCAGAATGACTATTTTGAGAGCTCTCTGTAAACAGAGGCCTGTTTTTGTGCAGTGCACAAGTGTCATTTAGAGCAACAGGCTTCGGTGTGTTTCTGTACAGATATTTACTGTTTCCTGAACACCGCATATTTATGTGTGTTTTGAAAAGTGGATGTTGAGAACACCGGATACTTCACCGCATGCTTCCTCCCAGACTCTTCAAAGAGTCAGACAGATTGATTACTTAAAGGTGTTTAGATAAACGTATAGTCAGACCCTTGAATGAATTTGTTTATCAGCAACTGCACAGAGGTATACACTCTCAGTCTTCCAAGAAGAGTTACAGGTATTGATAGCGGTTTGGATGCCTTATTCTTTGATCCCCGCAATGTGTAAAATTGGGGGTGATTAATGCTGAAGGCTCGGCGTATGAAATCTTCTCTAGCTATCATCAAGTACGCTACAGGATAATGCACTGGCTACACAATTCAACACAACCGTCTCAGAGCAGATATATGATGGGGGCTTGGGCATGGGGTGGGGTGGGGGGTTCTTGAGGAGACACCATCTGCGAGGGCAGCAACATGGTCCACGGATAAACACTCCCACGTGCTGACGACAAGGATCCTTACAAGGATGTGTTCATTATATCGCCCCCAGTGAAGATTCCCTTCAAGGACACATATTCTGAGTGCATTCTGAGAGGCACCCTCTCACAAATTCACAATGCCAAATGACTCAATCTCAAATCCATGAAAAAGCGGTGACACATCAAGTTAAGTGAGCAAGAACTTTTTTGTCCCTATATGACCCTATTAAATGACCACTGCATCAGTGACCTTCCCTGACTTTGTTCTTATAAAGACGTGTTCAGTTTCAAGTTAGGCACTGAAATTGAGATTCTTGGCATAATAAGCCATGGAAAAGTTAGTCTGTAAGGCATGAAAATTACATGTTAACACCCTGCATTTTGCCTTCTAGGCACTCTGCGCGTCAAGATAGCACATGAGGTTATAAAATATTGACCAATTTCCATAAATCATGGATCAAAATATCTCCATTTTATTACATTCACTCCACAGCTTTTTTTTTAGCTGTGATAAATGAACTCTATCAATTCATATGTTTTCTCCTGGAGCCCTCTTGGGGGGTTGATAACCGTCTGTAAATACTTCTCAGGTAGGCCTACACACGCTCATCTCCCTTCTGTCTCTGAAGAGGCCCTCTGTTTGGGAGGAGGTCTCTGTGTTGCACTTGCAGGCGTGTGTGTGTGTGGGGAGAGGCTGGTGGAGTGGCAAACGAGCGGCACGCTTTGCCGGTGGTCATGCCGACTTCATCATCATATGCTTGTCTGTCACAGCCGCATGAGCGAGCGAGGGAGCGAGCAAGCGGCGAGATGGAGCGCGCCGGTCCCGGGGCCTGGCCGCTGGGTCGGGAGATTGCTCATGCTGCCTGTCAGCTTGATGAAGGGGGCGGGGGCTGATGCGGTGCACTTCTGGTGGTCGCGGTCTATATCATCTTCTGACGATACGGCACGCAGCGCAGCGCAGCGCGTCAGCCTCGCTCATGTCGAAGCGGGTGATTGGCCGTGGTGTCGAAGAAAATACTAGGCTGTGATCAGCTCTGGGTGTTTATGCTGCAGCCACATCAGTGATTTACTGCTGGAACGCCATCTTATTATTTTGGGCTATGATGGATTTATTATTTTCGATCATAGGGATTATCATATAAATATATTGTACAAATCATAGTTATAGTAGTTTGATAGTCATCTTTTTTTTTGCTACTTTGTTTTTCACACAACATAAATAATACTTAAACATTAGGTAACAGACCTACACGATTATTGAGTTTGACTGCTGCATGACAGTAACCCACTGTGGAAGAAATCAATTGTTTTTGCTCAGCAGGTAGTTAAGTAGCCTAACAAAGAACAAATTGAAGGGTTTGATTCCCAGGGGTTTGAAAACACACACACACACACACACACACACACACACACACACACACACACACACACACTCAAACAGAGAGAGTTAAATAGGCTATATGTATGTATGTAAAGGAGGAGGGAGAGTCAGAAAAAAGAAGAGTTTGCCGAATGCATTTTTCAAGTGACCGCATGGATATCAAGGCATCCTCACAATGTATGATAACAACAGTGTTAAGATAATGAGTCTTAAACCGAGGCTGCAGTAAAGCCGACATCCATCTTCAAAGCAGCGTTTATCAGTGTGGGTATGTAAGGGATAACGGCCGACGAGGTGACCGGTTCGATGGAAATAATGGCTAGGTGGAGGTCTAGAACTCCGGCGACGTGCGAAGCACGGAGACGGAGTTACCTCCGCCGTGCCATTATTTCCATCGAACCGGTCGACCTCGAAGGCCGTTATCCCGCTTATCTCCCGTTTGTATTCATAACCTGTATAATTACAACATAGTTTTATTCCACCGTTGCGTCCGTTAACATCGCTAAAACTGTCTTGACTGTGGGACTACTTTCCGCCACATATCAACTTTCTACTTGCAGGACAAAACTGCCGTTACTATAGTTCTAAAATTGATGGTTACTATGGCCAAAGGCCAGTCGTTAGTTCTAAATGGCTGGTTGCTACGGCCAAAAGCCAGTCGTTAGTTCTATCTCTCCCGTTGTCAAGCGTCATATCCTAGGATTCTGATTAACTTTAACTTTGAAAGATCGCTACTTTTATAGCCTACATGGCATCCAACTAGCTACAATCCACCTCCGTCATATGCTACAATGTTACTATGGTTCTGCACGTCTGTATTTAAGCTTGGATGCAACGTGACAGTTCATTTAAACTTCGCAACGAGTTTGGCGAATTAATATTCAAGTGTGATACGGGAACTACTTCGAAGGTAGCAGGTTATGTAAGGGATAATGTATAGAACGCCGGTCATTATCGGAAAATAATTCCCGACAGGACGGACAGAACCCCGACGCGCAGCGGAGGGGTTTTGCTTCGTACTGAAGGGAATTATTTTCAGATAATGACCGGCGTTCTATACATTATCGCGCTTATTATATGGCTACTTGCCAAAACGAGAAAATCAACTTATCTCAATGTGTCTTTAGCAATGACTTGGCTACCGTTTCGTGGCTTCCGCAACAACTAGCGGAGTGAACCCGTTGCCATTGGCAGCGGTCATTATACCTTCGGAGCGGAAATAGAAAACCGTCTCGGTGTCATGGCGACCCCCATTGTTGGGCTGCGGAATATCGTGGCCTAGCTCTCTAGCTCTCCTTATCCTCTGGGCGGTCTCAGCAGATGAACCTTGGCTCCGATCTGCAGCATATCTGTTGCAGCTTCCTGCGCATCTTGGCCAATTTAATGGCACGGCAAAGCAGGCGTTAAAGCTCTGTGGCCGCCCAGGTGTATTTTAGGTTTTAGTCAGCGTGGGTCAGACGGTGGTCAGTGACGCTGTCAAGTCTGAAGGGCTCGGTAATTGCGGTGCGACACCCCGGGGTCGGGTGGACCGCCACGAGCTGGACGACAAGAAGAACTCGACGAGACACTCTCAGCAAAGACACCTGAGGTGACAAGAAGTTATACTGTCCAAGCTCACCCCTCAGGAAAAGACAAATGGCTCGGGCCGGGCGGGGAGCCACCTGAGGTGAGCGGCGCGCACAGATGCTCGGGGGCTAGTGGCCGACCACTTCCATCCGCGCTGTTTTTAGTTTTAGAGGCCCCTGGCCGCAGTCCAACCCCATTACGCTCCTTGTTTAATGGGAGGGATCCTGAGCTTTTAACGGAATTGCCTCCCTTTATGAGCTCATTTGAGTTACGCTGGACATTCTGCTCAGAGCCCCGCAAAGCCCCCGGAATCCAAGTTATTTTAAAAGGTGGCTACGTGCCAGGCCCAATTTAGCTCCCAAGACTGCCTTGTTTTTATGCCTGTCTTTGAATGCTAATAGCACTGTAGCAAAGACAGACATGAGGTGTGGACTACAATAATTAATATGATTTTTTACTGTGATACTTACCATGCATATCAAATCAACCAGAGACAGTGATGATGATAGACCTGACAGCGTGTGACTCCATGGAGTTCAGAAATCTAAAGCTCCTCTGAAGCGTTCTCAAACTTAATCTGGCAAAACAGAACACAGAGTCCCCATTTTCCACATAACAAAGTACCAGTTAGTGTCGACCGTAAGGTCATTTATATGAGGGACAAAACAGCAAGAATTCTTTTTACATCCGAAATGCTGTTGTTTCTTTGGTGTTGGTTTTTTTTCTGAGAGAGTTGTCACAATATCTTACACGCCTCAATGAAATACTTGCGTAAGTCATGAATTAGTATGTGAATAATTATACATGTAAATGCTGACATGGCAGAAAAAGAAGCACAATTAGAGCTTATATCATCAGTAGTCCAGACTGCCCCTTTGATGTTCGACTAAAAGGCGCTCTGTCCAAATGAGAGTTACCGGTCACAAAGCCCTCCAAAGGGATATGTGCAAGATAAATCTTCAATACTCTCCCTGTGCAGCAAACTACAGGCATCATTCAATAACCTTCTATGGCGAATATCACCTGTAAATGTGCATGTCTTTCAGTTCACTGTGGTTTTGTCAAACTGATTAGAATTAATAGGCTACCGGCCTCCTTCCTGGAGCCTGCTTGTGAATTCTGAGGTGCAGGTTCATTTGGATTAAAGTATCTGCCAAAAGGATACACAAGGCAGTAATGCAGCCGTCAGTATCCTCAAGTGAACCTACATAAAGGTCCTTTTCAAATGGCAACGTTTCCACAAATCAACACACAAAGCAGGTTCTCACTAAGGATTTCACTCTGTGACTGTCAGTCTGGATAATGGTTACTCTTCCAAAAAAAAACTCTGTTATATAAGCATACCTTTGGCTTCCTGAATTGATCTTAGAAGTGAGTAAAGTCTGAATGGGATTGTGTGCATCAGTCAGCGACAGCTCCTTTCGCATGCGGAACCCGCCAGCTTGTAGCCTCTCGCCAGCCTGTTTGGCTGATACCAGACAGGGCAGAAATGAAGAGTGGCGATACCTTTGGGAAAATTCAAAATGAATCACAACGCTTCCAAATGATGAAAGAGGGACTTGTAAGGGGAGAGAAGTTTGACTTGTGGCTGTGTGTGTGTGTGTGTGTGTGTGTGTGTGTGTGTGTGGGTGAGTGCATGCGTGTGTGTGTGTGTGTGTGTGTGTGTGTGTGTGTGTGTGTGTGTGCATGCGTGTGTGTGTTTGTGAGAAAATGTCTCCACCTCGCAGTAATAGCAGCAGCAGCCAAAGACTGACGTGAACTGCGAGCGAGTCTGACAAGTCACCTGTGTAAAGACGGGCTTGTTCGAAGCTGACAGGGTGGTGTTAGCGGCCCCTCGCGTTCCCAGCTGACAACACAATTATCCGCGGGACGCTCCACGTCCTGGATCAAACTTTGAAGGGCCGCGGCCGTTTCATTCCATCAGCACATTACTGCAAAAGTCATTTGGAAGTTCACGTCACAGTAGCAATTTCCGTAACCTATTGCGTTATTACTCAAAAAATGTCTAGTGTGGACCACGGTTTTGCTGGCACTGCAGGAACATGGGTATGGGCTGTGTGTGTGTATATGTGGGTGTGTGTATAATTTTGCTGTAGGCGTACATGGAGTGGGTACTAAATCTTGTTCTGAAGATTAAGAATAGGTCACATCCATACATGTACGTACGCACGTGCACACACATACACACAAAATGGCACTGCTTTTGATGTGAACCCCAATCACACATATGTGAAGAATTTATTCATAACACGAATGTGCAATTTATTGTCTTTCCTTCACCAATCCCCCCCCCCACACACACACACACACACCAACCACTCCATGGGGAGCCTGTTTATGCTAAATCCCCCATAAGTTCATCCTACAGGTGGTTGGTATGCATCAGATCCGATGGCTCCACTGACAGGCGCACTGAAGCGAGAAAGTGGCCTTGCCAAATCTGCCAGGCTCATTCCCCGCCCGCGCCGCTCACTCGCCACATTCCGAGCAATGAGGACGGCATCCTGGCTCCGCGCACTTCCACTCTGCGAGCGCCGATTAGAGCTCGTAAGAAAAGCGCCGCCATCGGGGAGAAAAGGAACCCCCCCACCCCCCACGCCCGCCACCGGCCATCCGCCACCCGCCACTTCCACTGCCTTCCTTAATCTCACCCTTTCCAGGAAGGCCACACCACCCCCATCCAGACGCCCACCCTCCTCTCTCGCTCAGTGTCTGAATGGGTCAGAGTTGATTGGCAATCACTCGATTGTTTACCAGAAGGGGGGGGGGGGGCAGCCACAGAGCAAATGCAACAGATTCAGCACACAGGGCTGTTGTGTGAAACAACGCCAGAGGACACGGGACATTGTGATGTCCACACAGCAGCAGAGGAGGCTTGTCATGGCAGGGGGCTGGTTTGCCTTTGTTGGGGAAATTTGGCTCACGCTTCCATAGCTTCTGCTGTGTGCTAATAGCAGCGATGGCCTTAGTGTTACAGTTACTGCTGCCGGGCTAAAAGAAATCAATTGTTTCACGGCCTTTGGAGGACATGTTCAAGGACAGAAAAATGCAATTCATGACAATTGAATTCCAAGCAATTAGCTCACGTGTTAACTGATAGTGATAGAGACAAAATAAGAATGCTGCTGACGCCAAGTTCATGACCGATCTTACCGTCCTTGAACACAGATACTTATTGGCGGTGATGGGGATATTGTCAGTATGAAGGCTGTGATGCACCCTAATGTGTTATAATAATAGTCTTAAGTTATTGGGTACGGTTGCTTGCATTTACTTACATGTATCAAGAGATTGCGGAACGTCTCCATCGAATAGTGCAGGGAATTTCACATCTAGTCCTTTGTCTGACTGGAATGGCCAATGGCAGAGACGCACACATAATAGGCGGGAAAGGTCATGGAGCCATGCAAGTCATGCTGGCAAGGTCGAATAGAGGTCAGCTGATCACACTGGACCAGACATGTGAGATGGATAATCACGTGGAAAGCAACTGAAAAAGAGAGCAAGCCATGAGATCAGAGAGAAAAGAACAGAGCTGAAGACCAGGGAGGAGGGATTACTGTAATTACTACTGTGGTGTATGTGGATAAAAGATTGTTAATGTAAACTATATCTGTTACAATTATACACTTTACAAATTACTGTGCAATGTTCATTTCCTGACCTTCGTCATTGTTTCATCAGTCACAGTATTA
Organism: Sardina pilchardus; assembly: GCF_963854185.1. Lineage (NCBI taxonomy): Eukaryota > Metazoa > Chordata > Actinopteri > Clupeiformes > Clupeidae > Sardina > Sardina pilchardus. The sequence continues at coordinate 22,636,406 of NC_085012.1, forward strand.
GTTCAGTAAATACAATTCTTGGCCTAATGCTACTTACTACCTTATAAAATGTAAAAGGTGTTGTGTTTTTTGTGTGTTGTGACAAAGCATGTGAACTACATGAGCAAATTAAGCATGCATTAAAACATTTATAAAATGGCCTGAACGAATTGACTATCATTTTACACATTCGTAGCTCTCTCATAAGTCACTCAAATATAAATTTGTTTGTTGAGTTTTATAAACATCTTTCTGTCGTGTTAACATCAACATGATGCAGCTATATCCTGCAATTAGCCAGGCCTATCTCTCACTGAATGTATTGAAGACAATTTGCCAAGAGCTTGCAATATATTCATCAAACATGCAGGATTCGGATTGGGTCATTAGGTTCACAATACACAATTGATTTCATTTTGCGGAGCTGAATAGCTTTCATTTTGGTTCATAATTGTATGATGCATCTGTACAAAAAAGTCCAAAACAAGCGCCTCTATACTTCCCATGGAAATACTAGCGATGTCTGAAAACAAGCATAAGACATTTTGACCCTCATTATTATTGCTTACTGTTAGACTACAATGCTTTGGGATATGAGAATTCTTTCATATTTTCCTGTGCATTGTTCAACCATAATTATTTTAAATTGACTCGACTGTTTTATCATTTGCAAACCCTTCCTCTCTGCTATGATAAAGAATGAATGTCAAATGCTTTCAAATAGCAGGCATTGGGGTTGAATTGAATAATAAAAAAAATTAGGCCGCTCTCAGTTTATCTGATGTGAGTCTATCCTCATTCGTCCCCTCATACTTATTCTTTTTGCTTGAGGACAACTTCAAGGGTTCAGCTGAATTGACTTATTGAGTCTGTGGCTTATCAACACATACGCAGAGGATAGGCTGCCAATTGTACCTGAGGAGGCAGGTGATTAATCTCTAACTTCTGACGCTGTTTTCCATTTCGTCTGACTTGAGAAGCTTGTGAACAAAAACTTATAGTAGGGCTCTACAAAAAAGGCAATTTTCTGTCAGAAAGACTCAGAAGGCCAGAATGAAAGTTAACTACATGGGATTTAAAAGAGAAGATAATAAAGAATATAAAAAAAATACACAAAAGCCTTTTGTGTCCAGGTCCAGCACCTCAGCCCAGGTCTAGGAGAATTGGGACAGGGATCAGGGTGGCAGGGACCAATTTTACACCCTGGACATTACGACGGGGACTACTTACCCCTGGACATTACGGGAACTAAACTGGTGGTGGTAGGAGAGGAGAGGGAGGAGGAGAATGTAAAAATGATGGAGTCTAAAAGCAGCAGAAGAGGTGCACATGTCTGAGTCATTTTAAAGACAGGCCCAAGATTGGCCGAGAACAAGGAAGGAATGTATGAAGTAGGATTTCCTAGCAGATCAGCTCTCATTGCAGGCAAAAGCAATACTTTAGAAGTGGAATTTGTTACTTGGCTGGTATCCATTACAAAAATGAGAAAACAATCAGTAATCACATTTTTAAACAGAAGAAATAAAGTTATCAACAAACAAAATTATTTTCCAGGTGGAAAGGGCTCCGAAAGTAACTCCGTTACTGAAAGGGCTGGCTGGCTTACACTAAGAAATGTTAAGTGATAAGTAGACTGGGTAAACCCAGTCAGATATGCTGGCGATTGGATTTTGCCCTACAGCTCAGGCTGGAAACCTGCACATTTATCTCTCCTGCTTACATTCCACTTTTGCTGGAACCAATCACAAACTGACGTATCCACCAAACGCACCCGGATCGTTGGTCTTATTGGTTGAAGGACTATCCAAGTGTACAGAGTCATTTGAACTATGCCCATTGATCATTATGCTTGGTCCGGTGCTTTAAAAAGACTTTGGTGATAGCCAAGCTACATGGACAAGGGCAACTAGAAATGTGCATCTCCGTGGAGGAGCTGCAAGAGTGGGTTTGCTCACCAGGGGGCAGTGATGTAAACGCCTGAACAGTCCCCCATTCATTTCAATGGGGAAACGCCTCTGGTGGAGCATGGCGGAACTACAAGGGTCTGAAAACAGGAATACCGGAAAAATGACAACCGGCAGCCATCCGACATTAACAAGCAACCTACACCGGATCGGGCCTGATTTTTTAGTGTTTGAACCGCGTTGATAGCTCAAACGCTCTAGGAGAATAGGCGTTCTCAAAAAACGGGCAAAGAAGAACATAGATGTAATGCCTTGCAGCAAGCCCACAAACCTCTGTGTTTGATCTCCTTTGTATAAGTTTAACAAAAAGCTCTATCCCATTTTGGAGGTTAAATTAATTAGGCATGGGAGCATGAACATGTAATGGCTGGCTGTGAATTATGTACAATGGGGCAGCCGTGGCCTACTGGTTAGGGCTTCAAGCTTGTGACTGGAGGGTTGCCAGTTCGATCCCCGACCAGTCCATGGCTGAAGTGCCCGTGATACCTAACCCCTCACTGCTCCCCGAGCGCCGCTGGTTGGGCATGGCAGCTCACTGCTCTGTATTAATGTGTGATTCACCTCACTGTGTGTTCACTGTGTGTTGTGTGTGTTCACTAATTCGGTTAAATGCAGAGAAATGAATTTCCCTCACGGGATCAAAAAAGTATATATTCTATTCTATTCTTTCTATTCAATGTGCTACCCCTACAGTTTACACTTTATTGTAGAGGTACTATTGTTAGCTACCAAAGCCTGTTTTAAAGGTAGGGTATGGAATGAGCTTTGTTGGCCATTTTTGCAAAATCACTTGAAATCCTATTCCTAACCCACTTATAGCCACTAAGTTGGAAGCACTGAAATGGAAATTAAACACGTCAATCATCTGCGGAACGGGCAGGGCTCGAAAAACTCCAGCCAATAGAATTCCTCACCCCATACCATCATTTCACAGCTCGTTCGTCAATCTAACGTCTTACTCCTCTTCCTCCTCCCCCTCCCCACCGCGCGCGACCCTTTCGAAAGCTGGTGACCGCGAGTCAGTGCTGAAACGAAACCAACTGCCTGCTGCTGCACGTCCATGTTCCCCTCTTGTTGTATGTGTCACTTCATTTCTATACAAACTAACTAAGGCAGCGGATACCTACGGAAACTCAATCACCCACGCAATAAATAAGCTATGTAGCAAAAATTACATTTTTACCGTGACACGAAGAGTGCTGTAAACATGAAATCGAAACTTAACAGCTTGGAGCTACGGTGGAATAGGCGAACCAACGGGCCAGCACTAAACTCGGATATTTCAGGAGATAATCGCCCTGGTAAGATCAAACCAGATTCTGTTCAAATATACACACCTATGGCTACTGAACCATATGTACTACAACCCTTTGGAGGTGAATAAAGAATGTAATTGGGGAAGTTGATGTGAGTGATTGTATGGAGACTAGAGCTCATAGTGCTGTAGACGCCAGGCTGGCATTTCATTTAGCCTGGCTCGCTCTCGCGCTGCGCATTTGAATTGTCGCTCGTGCATGGAGGGCGGGACTTGAGGTTGTATATGTTCAAACTCTGCCGTCCGTTTTGCTAATTCCGTACCCAACCTTTAATGTAGAGGAATATGTTTTCAGACTTCAATTTACAGCATGAGATGCCACCAGTCCAGGTAAATGTCAGAGTTGTTGAAACTGAAATAGGTAAACAAGGCCTTGGTAAATGGAACGAGGAATCAGAAATGAAGATATGTGGGATTCACCAGTGCATAATAGACTAGTTATCACACCGTTTTAGCACAGCTGGAGATCAATCATCACACCAAGAGCTTGATTGGAAATCCCAATCAGCCTGTCCACTGAATGACTGAGCTGAGACAGAGCTCTTTCTTTCTCAGCTCTTAACACACAATTATTCAACATGTATTTTGGAAATCCAGTCACTTTTTCTTTTTCATCTCAAAGGTCATGGAAATCCATGAATTTATAAAGACATAGCCTACATTTAATGTGATAACCACCCTCAATCTCAGTCCCTATAATAAGTCCTCGTGCTTGTCTTTCCAATCAATGATAACACTGTTATTTCAAGAAACAGAGAGCAACCCAAATCGAAAGGTTTTGAGTTGTATAGCAAGGCTCATTATGTTACACCACCAACAACAATTACAAATTACAAAGGCCATGTTAAGCTTCAAATGTCCTCTTTTTGTCTCTGTCCTATATTGTTTCAAAGGTAGAATGTTAAATCAAAGACAATCCTTTATACGCAGTACAGAGGAGCTCAAGTGACACAACGCATCTCTGTGATGTTGGGTGTTTGAGGAAATGGAAATATCTCCTTCATGACTATGGAAAATGACAGAATACTAAAAAGAAACCAAATCACCACAAAATCTGTCTTTAAGAGTTACATTTGAAAGGTATGCATGCCATGTGCACATATTACACTTCCACTGTGCTCCTTCAAACAGGCGCACTTGGTGTAGACATACTGTAGTATCTAACAGAGACTGAAAGGACAAGCTTAAGCAGCTACTCTGTGGTCTTCCAGTGAAGGACTATATACTGTAGCTTATCACAGGAAGGACATTGTTTAATAGCACCATAACTGGGGCTATTAAATCATGGTAGTTCAAAATCACACCACTGCTATCAGCTTTGGGAGTCACAGAGGCTTCATAAATAGATAAAGAGATATCTTCATAAAAGTAACTTGCTTATAAACGGAATCAAACTGAACTGCTGTGTAAAATGCCGGCTTTTGGAGTAAACAACCTCCTGTAACATTCACTCATCCAGTGGGCATTTCCTGGACTTATCCATGGAAAATCATCTGCAGCATAGTCTGACAGAAGTACAAGGTAGCACACCACACCACAGCAAAAAAAAAAACATCAGCAGCAGCAGAACAGAGCTCATTGTGCAGCTAATTAGATTTTAATGGCATCACTTCAAGCTGATAGATGCTGCTTGCCAAGAAGAAATAGGTCCAGAATGAGCAGTAACAATGCAGGGAAATGACATAAACCCGCGAGGGTCGCTCCTAGAGGCTCAGACCAGTAATCGCGGCTCTCGGCATTGCAACGCTGGTGCCTCGCGTCACGTCATATCAAGACTATGCACAGTAGGCTGCCTTCACACCCAAATTACACGCTATATACGGACAGGAGTGAGTCCCGGAGCTACACTATATGCAGGAGCCAAGACAAGGGCCCTGCCAAATTCTGTTTGGACCGACCAACATGAATAAGTGTCTCTGGAATGTGCACTGACTGTGCTATTAGATTACTGAATGTGTTAAAACAGCAATCGTGATATGAAAGAGCAAACCGTTATTTGACAATCTAGATATGACATTTGCGATGAGCCTGTTATAAAATGAAGGTATTCTCCATACGTACACACAAGATGCTGTATGCAGGGCGTTCCCATTACACCTTGGGTGTTAAACAAATTTGCCGTACATTTGCTGCACATCTTTTGTTGTACATCTTCAAAAAAAATCAGTCGGGGGTTGACATTAACATTTCTAGCTCAAACTTTGAACAGAAGCACCTGAATAAAAAACCCCAACTCCATCTGCATTCTAGGCATCTGTGTCGTAATGGGAAAGGGGATTAGAACAAACTCAACCCCTGTGCACCGCGTAAACGTACAGCACGGAAGGCAATCAGCGTACACAGGCCTGTCATCAGTCACAATGACACAGGCACAGTTTTTACATTCAAGTCACACCCCTGTAAACAGACTCGAGAACAGACATCAACACTCTTGACTAGTGTGTTGAATATTTGTTCACCTAATGTTTTAATGGGAAATCTTTTGGAAAAAAAAGAAAAAACAACAACATCTCATCAGGGAAATATTTCCACAATCCCTCACTGTTAATTATTATTAAGCTGTTTCTCCATTAAGGCAAAGACCTTTATAGAGTTTACATTTAAAAACAGTGCTGTCACTTCAGGGTGAAAGCTGGCAAAGAGGCAGTGGGGAGGGCCAGCAAAGCCTCCATTAAGATGTATAAATTAATTACTGCTTACTGCACCCGCATGTAAAAGCTACTGATTTTAGACACATTATAAGTTCAGGATGCAGAGAGAGAGGCAGGGAGGTGCGAGGCTTGAACTTGTCACTGGTGACAGACTGTGTCATAATTCATGAAGCCTGTGGTTTAACGACCTTCACACCACTCACACAGCCACTTTTCGCATCTTTTCCCAGCTGAACCGCAGAGTTAACCTGGAGCAGGGAAGGGAAGCGGAGTGTTTTTTTCATTCCCAGACAGAACTCCGTGTCCTCTCTGAAATATTCTAGTGGCGGACTGACGGTGGGTCTTTATTGCTTGTGGAGAAGTGAGGGGGAGAGAGAGCGAGTCTCTAACTTTTGCTGCAAATAAGGTAGCGTTCAGACCGAAATTAGTCATGAATATTTGGGCCTTTTACAGACGTTTGTTTTGATTTTGTTCAATATATTTTGTATATCGTATTTTGTATGTATAATTATTATGATATATTTTGTTTCTGTAACTGAGCTGAGGAATATTCAAAAGCTGATACAAGCAATGTGAATTATTCTGTCAGTTTGTCCTAGTGTACCTACAACTTCAGAAACCAAGCAATACAGATGTATTCTAACTGACCCCATGACCAACACATTTACGACACGTGTTCTGAGTCACATTTCCTCCTAAATCACACTACGACATTCTGTGGCACGGCAGCAATTGCCCTGTGTGCTTTACAGGAAGACAAACCAGATGCCTGTCTGTCAGTCATGTTGGGCAAGGCTGCTGCTGCAGCCGGGTGAAGATGCTTTTTATCTGTTGATGTTCTCCTGTCGCAGATTCTTGTCATTGGGTGTGTTTCCGTATACGCATTGATCTACGACGTGATTGGAGGAGGAGGAGGAGGAGGAGGCCATCGACCCGCAGCATCCTCTTATCTCTCATGCTCTGATAGGAGCGCATTCTGAAACATACCGGGCCCTTATCTCCTGCTGTGCTGCAGGAGTGCTTAAGTAAAGGATTAAAGCCCAGCCATCGCCCTTTTTTAAACTTTTTTGGGGGTGAACTTTAAATTGCCATGGTAAATTAACCATGAAGAGTAATACTGACAGTCATATGCTATTTTAGATTGAGCGATATGCTGGAGAGGCAGATTAGCTGTGATCTGAATTGAAACATCTGCACCCTCAGATGTATCATTTCATAGCGGAAATGAGCTAGCATTTTCAAAATAGAGGTGTGAATACTTAACGATTCATGAATTGTAAATGATGAATCATGGGTACTTTTAAAGCTTCAGTGTCGTAATCAGCACCTTGTGTGGTATAATTTCTGAATACATCTGTGTGGGGTCCAGCTGCCTTCAGGCCAGTAGGAAGCATGTGACCTCCCCCCAACCCCACCCACCCCACCTCTCCACTCCCCCATCACCCTCGTGCCTCATGTAAAGTAGGGCTGCCTGACAGAACATGCGATAGGCTGCTACCTCAAGCCACTTGGGAAAACTTTTGCTCATGCATGCACGGACAGAGCACACTGTAACACTACATCAGCCACACAGACCGGTCCTGTTTGCGTGTTTGTTTGTGAGTATGTGTGCATGCATGTAATTCCATCTTATTTGATCAAACGGCCCATCCATATGTTCTTTTTTCCAATGTGTTTGGCTTTTTCATGGGAATTATATTCATATCCAGTGTGTATTTGCTATTAGAAATACATCACTACATTTGAGCAAAAATGTTCAGATATGTTGCATGCTGTGTGATTAACCAGTATCAATATGGCTTGGCGTGACTAACGTGTTGGATAAAAGACTTGTTGGATCTAATGAAGTTTAATACATTGTCCAGTGTTCGGCATTTGCACTGGATGTGATATTATGCAGAGAGACACCATCAGATAAATAATGTATGTGTTTATTCTGTCTTGAGGGTCAGGGCCTGCCCAGTCTCTCAGTGGAATACCAAGTCTTAAGAGTCAAAGTTTACAAACATGATTGGGACCTTTAGAGAGACATTCAGAAGACTCTGGGCAGGCATGTGAGCACGTTAGCTCAGGAGCCCAGGAAGGAGGCAAGTACTCTGAGGAGCTTCAAGCACCGACCCAACCAGAGGAAGAGTTGCATCCTACAGCAGTGGGGTGCGTGACCCATAGCCAAGGGGTCCGAGCATAATTTGCTTGAAATTAAAGTTAACTTTTTAAAAAGATGATGCCCTTTTTTACCCATAAAACAAGCAAATTGTGTCAATTTGGTCCTTCCCACGTTAACTTCACTTAGGTCATGAAGAACAATTCCTACTACTGCTTAGCTTGTCTTATTTGTTAGCCAGCTATCTGATGAATGTGTAGAAATGTTGAGTCAGTCCATGTTCTCAAGTGATGCAAAATCCTAAACTAACAAAAAACATCTGCCAAAAAACATGGGATAGTGGACCCGGCCACAACTTCAGAAAATACAAATGGTTAACTGTTATGGTTATAAGGGGGTCCTCAGAAAATGTTGTCCCTCAAAAGGGGTGCTGGAACCAAAAACATTTCTATTTGAACGACTGGGAACAACAAGTGAATGTGTTTAATCATGAATCAGCTTGAAATTACTTAATTAAAGCTTCTATACTTGAAATCTTCCAATGATCAGCACTAAATTATGCTTCATTTGAAATCCCTCCTTTTTACAAGTATTTTGTATAATTCAAAGGCCATTATGGGAATATTCAAATTTCCAAGTAAATCTAACCTAGTTGACATCAGATTCCCAGGTTGACCTCAGGAAGCGATTGGATTTATCACAATTTCCACTACAGAAATTGCCTACTAATTTAATAGATCCTCCATTGGAAAGTAACCAATGGCATGGTTACAACGGGAATATAATTCTGCTCACGGAGTGACCTCCTCGATCCTAATCAATCTGGCGTAGAAGTGTCCACTCCACTGAAACACCACTTTCTTGTGATGGAGGCCAGAAAAGCAGCTCCGTCTGTCCACAGTACTCATCCAGCTAAACTTATCAAGTTATCAGCTGCTTTCAGCATTGTCAACCACCGCATCCTGCTATCCTTACTCTCAAACATGGGTATCTCAACCCAACCCAACAAACTACACATCACATCATTATTAACATCATCGGCTACTTCTCTCTTGCTCCTGTCGAGGTTGCAAGAGACTTGGGCGTCATACTTGATGACCAGCTGACCTTTTCTGACTATGTTACCTCTATTGCCCAGTGGTGCAGATTTTGCACTATTCATTAAGAGAAAAAAAATCAGACCAGGCACCATTCAGCTCTTGGCACAGACCATGGTAGATCTCTCAACTACTGTAACACCCTCCTCACAGGCCTCCTGGCTTGTGCAGGGAAATAACTACAGATGGTCCAAAAACACTTGAACGTTCCCCTGCTGTTCATTCAGCTCCCCTGGATACCCATATTGGCCCGCATGAAATCCCAGTCACTAATGCTTGCCTGCAAAGGAATGGCTTGGTCTAGTCCCACTTACTGAAATGCTGCCATAAAGGCATGTTACCCCTTGGACCCTGCGTTCCTCCAAGGAACGTCGTCTGATACTACCACTCCTACACATAGTGCAATCCAGATGATTCAGTCCAGACTATCCAGTCAGTTCCCCACTAATGGAATGATCTACGAAGAGCTCCTCCCTTCATACATTTATTTAACAACGCAACACACCTAACATGACCTTTCCCTACACTTTCTTTATTCTGCCACGGTCTCCTTTGAAGTGCTTAAACTGCTGCACTTTCATACTCGTCTAGTGATGTTTGTAAAGTAGCATTAATGGTTGCCTCAAGGATCAAGGTTTTTTATTGTTTTGTTTTTGTCACATACATAGAGATACACAGAATAAAACATGTAGCGAAATGGCCTTGGCAGACACCTAAATAAGCTCGCGTTTGAAATAAAGCTTGAATCTTAATGCTCATTTTGTAAGTTCCTCTGGATTAAAGTGTCTACATAAATACATGTAAATGTGAATGGTACCACCTTGACTTACGTCATCTGGCCAATAAGACCTACTGTTTACCCATGGAGCAAATGTGGATAAGTCATGATAAGGGCAGGTCATCACAGGACATCAGACAACACAAAAGGTGAATGGCTGCTGAGTGGGATGAGGGAAGGAGAGAACCAAACAATGCCGCCCACTGTATTGAAGCAGTACATAGTTTCATCACTTCAAGGTGAAACCATAAAAACATTTTCTCCGAATGAAAACCGGGCAGTCGGGAGTTGAAATGACTTGTGAAAGTGTAGAATTTGTGTGTTACGCGGTGCGTCGGTCTAGGAAGTATTCGGAAGAGATTTTTTTCCCCCTGCGTTCTAATTGTAGTGCAGAGAGGCAGACAGGCAAAAGAAGAAGTAGTTTCAAGGCGCCATATTCAGTTTTGTGGGAGAGTTTTCAAATATCAGTTTCTAGGTGGATAAAGAGATTACCGCAGGTCTATTTCACTCAAAAACATGTTAACTGCTACAGCAGAGAGGAAAAACCTGAAAACACAAAGTGTTACTACTACATCAACAGGAGTGGAAGGGATGGTGTCAATCTTTAACACACACTCATGGTGTGTATACATGACTGTCTAATGACCTCTAGTGGTGGGACGATGAAATCAAGGCATAAGATTAAGTTTTAAGTTTTGTTTTTTAATTTACAAATATAAAAACACATTCTTTTTTTTTATTGAGCACAAGACTTCTCTAATAAGAGATATCATTTTCATGGCTAAAGCAGACAAAAAAAATTTTGATAGCTTGAGCTTAGAGCTCATTCTATTATTAAGAGTCTACAACCTTCGATACAAAAGCTGTGATACTTCACAACTTTGACAAGCTTTAAATGAGAAGGTTTGTGAGGGTAAAATATTAAAGACCAACTTTACAAGAGTCTGTATCCTGTACAAGAGACGGCCCTGGTTCAAGAGTCCTCCATTATATTTGCAAACATCCGATGATACCAGAGAATGGCGGGCACTGGAGTCAGGTTATGGATGCTGTACGACTGCCCTGAAGAGGGAGAGGGAAGATGGGCAGAGACAGACAGCTCACGTCAGACCAGTTTCACCCCACAGATTCAAGAGAGGCTTGTGTGATGAGAGAGCGCAGAAACCTGCGGTTCAGTTCAGTTTTAGACTCTTCTCGGTTCACCTGCACACTACTGGACCAAGCAAGGTTACTGACCTATCCAGGGAACTTCAAAAATATCCACTGATCTCTAACAGAATACATGCTGAGCACCTGCTACATCATCTTTCAGAGATCAACAGTCACTCCATGAGTCACCTCCAACGTACAGCACTGACATACAGCAGTTTCCTTCCCGATCAGCTATTTGCTTGTTGTATTTCACTACTACTAGATAACCAAATCTGCCTTTATCAGAATATAAATGGCATTAATGTTAAATGTATGTGAACTGTACTTTAATGACATACCTCGAGGGACTACGAATGCTTGCCCAGGGATGTATTCAGACTTGAGATCCTTGATTTGCACGCGCACAGAGCTTGTATATACATTAAAAACCTGCAAGAAAACAAAGCAAAACAAAACAAAAACACAAAACGTATTGATTAGAAACAAGTCTGTGCGTGACAATCATAAAGATGTCCATTACTTCATGCTATTGTTGCCATTGTCAAGGTCGTCACGCGGCCACCAGTTAAACATTACCATTACAAACATGGGATATACAGTGAAGAAGGATATGCGTTAAGATAAGAGGAGATAACGTCTTTCCCCCTTCATAACGACCCTTTATCACCCCCGGGATTTTACAACCAACCGTGTGTGTGCTGACAAACATTGCACTTGAAATCCTATTCCTGCACCTTATACACACAGGGCCCCGCCCCAGGGGTTGGGGTTGGGGTTAGGTAAGGTTAGGTCTCTGACCCGAGGCTGAACTCACTGTGGTCGTGTGCTGGTCCACCTGAGCCGGCTTGTGCATGTAGGAGCCCAGCAGGATCTTGCCGTTGGCGTAGGAGTTGCACACCAGGTCGAACTTGTGGCCCAGGGCCCTGCCCTCGTGCGTGTACCAGTGGAAGTGGTCGGCTGTGACGAGCTGACCGTTGGCTGTACAGGTGACAAAAGTATTAGGCACTGCAATTAAAGGGCAAGGTGTGTGGACTATGATCTACATACATACTATACATCATTACACAAGCCTCCACAGCAGGAGCTATAAATCCCCTGCAGGTCCAGCTATCTGCACTCTCAGGGCTGCTCTATACAATCCACACAGACTCTTGTTTGTGCAGCGTTTTCTAGTCAGACGATACTGATTAACTGAACACCTTGACAGCACCTGACTTTCTGTGAGAACGAGCCCTCAAGAGCAGTGATGAGGAAAATAGCTCGGGATTTATACACGCTGGTACAGTACATTTGATATCATCCCCTCATGTAAAAAAAAAATGATGAGTTATTAGGGTGAAATTACATTTCATTATAATTAGCAGACAATTCACTCAAGACCATACAACATTTTATACAGCATATACGATATGCCATGTGAGGGCTACCTCAGCAACAGCCCACGATCCAGATATGCACCAGAGGGTCCTATTCCATTATATCGGACACTGGTCAAATATGTGCCATAGTAATATACAGTGCCTATAGATCATCATAAGTCATCATACCCTTTTGAAATAGTTAAATAGAGCAGGTCATTCGCCTTCCAACATGACAATGATCCTAAACATACTGCCAAAAGAACAAAGTAGTGGCTTAAGTATAGGATGGTGAATATCCTTGAGTGGCAAAGTCATTGCCCTGACTTAAATCCTATAGAAAATCTGTGGATTGACTTGAAGAGAGCAGTCCATCGCCGTTCCTTACAGAATTTGACTGGATTTTAACAATTCTGCACGGAACATTGGGCAAATATTCCCCAAGCGAGGTGTGCAACGCTATAATAGACATATCCAAACAGATTGATGGCTGTAATGAAAGTAAAAGGAAGCTCTACAAAGTATTAAGTCAGGGGTATGATGACTTTTCCAACCCTGTTTTTCTAGTTTTTATTTTTTTTATTAATTTTCAGAACGGTTGACTTTTTTTTAAATTATTTTGATGTTGTACAGCTACATTTGTAAATAAAACTGGAAAAGATTGTTTTTAAAATGGGTTTTGATTTCAGGCTGTAAGACAAAAAAAGTAACTATTTCAAAAGGGTATGATGACTTTCTATAGGCACTGTATATACACAAGTGAACGCAGGGTGGGTAAAGGATATCCCCATGGCTGAGGCAGAAGTCAGACCAGAGCTGACAGTTGTGTGATTGGTACAGCAACACATTTTCCTTCATAAATCAACAACAGAAGAAAGGCACTGTATATTACTGTGTGGCATTACATTTGACGTTGGTCCTCCACACTTCTCTGAGCCAATAGGTGAGGTTCTTCCAGTCGTCAGGCATCAGGGTTAAAGGTCGCAGCTGAGGCCCGCAGATGTCTCCCTCTGACAGAGCCATTGGGACCAGCAAGGTCCTCGACAAGTCTGCGAGAGACGGCAGAGGAGAGACTCAGCTAAGTACAAATTGACTAAAGCTTCAACCAGCACTGTGAAAAAGGTGTAAGGCTTACTTCGTTCTTCCTCCTCCTCCTCCTCTTCCTCCTCATAACTTTGTAGTTGAATCATTGAGGAAGGTCCACTTTTTAAACCCGGAACACTATTTAAATGAAAAGTTGAAAAAGAGTATGATTCTATTATGCCAAAATATATTCAAATAGGCATACACTGATTTAAACATTTATATTGGGATGGTTATGGTTATGGTTTTTAGCAGACACTTTAGTACAAAGCAACATAAAAATAACAACAATATGATAAGTTACATTTAACAGTAAAGCATTTACACGTTGTACTCTATTAAGGAGAACAGCAATAATAAACAACAATGAAAACTGACAATAGGTTATTATAAATGCATGACAATGACATTAATAACTTAAGAAACTGTTTTGAAAAGCTACATGGAAAATGAAGAGCAAATTCAAATATACCCCAGATTGTGTGGGGGCCAATCTGAAGCAGGAAACACGTCTCCATTCTTCACTCGCATCACCGACTCCAGACCAACACAGTTCGAAACTCGGCCGCACACTTCCTGGTGTCCACCGTCACAGTTCAGCCGCTCTTGGCTGCTGCCGTCCATGGACGTGTGGTCGTTCGACCGGTTACTGCTGTCCTCCAGAGAGTTCAGCAAGTTCTTGCGCACTTTCTGCACGACCGCGTTCCTGCCGTGAGACGTGCCCACCGAGTAGATGGCGCCGAAGGCCGCCAGGGAGCCTTTGAGGGTCTTTGGGGTCCCCGCGTGCTGCGCCAGCGGTTTCTTCGCGAGTTGGGCGCGGGCTTTCCGAGAGCCGCTGCCGAGTTTCGCCCCTCCCTGCCGCCTGAGGCGGAGCTCTGCCGTTGGCATGCCCGGGGTGGGCACGCGGGCCCTGGGCACTGGGGCCGGGCGCGGGGGTGATTGCGACGGCGACGGGACGATGTCTTCCTCTGATTCCGGCTCTGGCTGAGGCTGCGGCTGGCTTTCCCACCAGTTGCCGGGGGGTTTCCCCCGCGCTCTCCCCTTGGTTCTTCCCTGCGGCTGAGGAGCATCGGCTCCACTATCGCCTCTGCTGGCATGCAGGCGCTGCTCTGGCTCAGCAGGAGCGTCTGTGGAGCAGAAGCACCAGAGAATGAGTTCAATAGAGCTTTTTGTTTTGGATTCTCAAAGTCATGGAGACATCAGCAAAAGTGAGGTGTGAATGTTGCTACACTATAATTGTATTTGTATGGAAGATTTGTATTCTTAAGGGCCGTTCACACCAAGAACGATAACTATAAACAAACATCATTCTCGTTCATATGAATGATAACGTTCACACATAAATTATAGCTGATATAAAGCAACAAGGATTTGCAATGTTTGAGGATTGACCCTGGGCTGATTGCTTATCAATGGTAACTGCTGCATGATCACACCCCTGACACACCAGCACATAAAGACAGATGGACACGAGAGATTTAGAGAAAGATATTGAGATACATACCTGATGACATGTTGACCTGTAGCTCTGGTCCAGCTTGGTCAGACTCCGCCTCCTCCTCCTCGAGTTGATTGGATGGAGCAGACATAGCCTCTTCCTGCGGCCTCTTCCGTCTGCCTTTACCAGTCTGGGGCCTCTTCTGGCCAGCCTGGCCGTCACCTTTGACCTTTCTCTGTCTAGATTTCAGAGTTGCCTTCCCGCCCGTTTGCTGTCGTGGCGACTTGGCTGGAGATTTCGTTCCTTTCTCTACGGCATCGGTGGAGTCTTGCGTGAGGGATGCAGTGGCCTCCTTCTGCGGCCTTCCTGTTTTCTTCGGCTTCTTCCCGTCTTCCCTTTTGCCGTCTTTCCGCCTCTTCGGAGGACTGAAGTCGTCCTCGTCCTCCCTCTCCGGGTTGATCGACCACCAGTTCCCTGGCCTGTTCCTCTTGCGTCTGCCCGTAGCAGAGTGGCCAGAAAGGTCCTGCGAAGGGTCCTGTCGTCCAGCCTCAGAATAATCTGAGAGAAAGGAGGACGTCAGAAGCACACGGGTCAGACTGGTGAGATCAGAGTGGCTTTCATGCCAAGGCTAGAATGCACAACCTAAAATTAATATTGTGTAGCTTTTTCCACATTTCACTGAATCTTTGTAGGAATTTTATTGAATCCATTTTATCAGATCTATTATTTAAAAACATTTTATAATTCTACATCATCTTGCCATTTCTTTTGGCACTTGGATGCTCTGGATACAATTGGTGTAGTTGAAATTATTCAAACAGAACAAGATGAAATCAACATGTTTTGCTTGTCTTGCTCAAACATACACATGATCGGCCATCGTTAACATGCTGCCGGTTCTGGCTATGACCCCTGGACCGTGGGAGTGGCTCTCACCTGTGGCTTCAGCCTCCTCTCCTCTGGACTGGTCCCGGTGTCCTTCCTCTTCCTCAGACGGCACCGGAGCTGGTCTCTTCTGCTTCCGCGTCACCTTGCTCTCTTTCGCCTTCTTCTCCTTTTTACTCGGTGCCTTCTGGCTCTTCTTCGACGACACGGCTGCAGGAGCGGCAGGAGACTTGGCTGTGGTTTCCGGTCTTGTGGTGCTGGATGCAGCTTTGCTTGTTTTTGTGTCCGATTTCAGTCCTGGAGAACAACTGACCGCAAACATCTCCGATGTCCGAGACAGTTGCTTCTTTTTCTTCTTTTTGCTCAGGAAGGGCTTTCCTTTTGCCTTCTTACTGGCTGACTTTTTAACTGCAGAAAACAATGTGTACACAAATACTATAATTACAGCTGAAACATTCACCAGAATAGGCAAGTTTTTACATTGCCGGTTTATGAACTTCTATCTCCCACAGTATCTTGGTTTTCAATAGGGTTGGGTATCGAGAATCGAGAATCTGTTGGAACCGGGACTAGCTTTCCAATTCTCCCGGAATCGTTCAAAAGTTTAAATTTCAATTCCTAGTTTCGATTCCCAGTACCTGTAGAAGCCGCTAAATACCAACGAAGAAGGTGTTTGCATAACCGAGCTGAGGCAACAAGACGACAATTCATAGATTTGATATTTATATTGTAGTTGAAAACAGCCTGGTGAGAAATTTATAGTAAAGTTCATAAAAAGTGAAAAGTTCATAGACTGATCTTCTCCATCAATTTTAATTCTATGTCATTCAGAGAGACTGTTGGTTAGCCAGCTTATCTAAAATATCCTAAACTTTTTTGACCCTGCCTCTTACAAGAATCGGAATCGAGAATCGTTAGGAACCGGAATTGAAACAAGGAATCGAAATCGGAATCGGAATCGTTCAAATTCAAACAATACCCAACCCTAGTTTTCAACAAAAAAAATCATGGCTCACCATCAATTTCTAAATTCTACTGCTAGCAGCCTGAAAAGTCAGCCCAACAGAACAACAGCTCCTTACCAGTCAATAGCCTTGACACAACATATTTTTCACTTCGCAGTAAAGCACATGCACACATGGGCAACACTTTACCTGATCCACCTGTCTGTTGTGGCACCTCCACTGAGGGTGATGGGGATGGACTACAACCATAGTCTCCTTGATCATCCTCGGCAGCTGTGGGACTGCAGGCTTCTGATATGGGCGTTGCTGGCCTTCTCTCAGGCCTTGTGGATGCCATGTCAACGCCAGCATCAGCATCAGGATCTGCATCCGCTGCTGTATGTGGCTCTGCAGCAGTAGCTGATGCTGCAGCTCCTTTTCGTCCTCTCTGCTTGCCCGTCTTCCTCTGAGCAGCCGGTGCTTTGGACGAAGCCTCCGCTGGAACTCCCTTCGCTGAGCGGCCTCCGACCTCGCAGGGCTCCTCGGAAGGTCCTCCTTCTTCCGGCGCTGCCCTCAATGCAGTCTGTTTGCTCTGCTTGCCCCTCTTCTTCGGGACGGCGGAGGCTTTGGCTGGGGGTGCCGGTGTGGGAGCTGCCCCTGCTGCCTTGACCCGGGCTCCAGGCTCATTCTCCGTCCCAGCCGGAGTTCCGTCTCCAGCGTCGCTCCCCGTTTGAGCCTGGGCCTCGGCCTTCTTGCTGGGCTGCCTGGCCGAACGGCTGGTCGGGGCCTTCGGCTTGAGGCTGAAGAGCAGCGGAGCGTCGTCTTCCAGGATGAAGAAGTCCTCGTCCTCGTCCAGCTCCTGCGGCGACGGGGCCCTGGCGGGTGTTGGCATCCTCGCACTGCTGGACACAAGGTGGGGTTCATGCTCTGGACAAACTGCTCGGAGGACACATCACTGAACTAACAAAGCAAATGCCATTGGTTGTAATTAACCACTTTAGCTATATATAAATCATTTCAATAGCATAAATGCCACATACATAGTAGGCTCATGGTGATACTGATAGGCCCCACTCTCAACAGGTCTTTAAACTACATTACCCAACAGCCCCCCATCTCACCTTTCCATGTTCCTAGGCATCAAAAACTCTCTGAGTTTCTTCTGGAAAGATCCATCGTCGGCCACACTAGGTGCCTTCTGGGTGGACTCTGGCTCCTTAATGACTGCAGTCTGAGTCGAAACTACAGGTGACACCGAGGAACCCGGCTCCTCATTCCTGAAGGAGAAAAATACATCAAGCCATATATAGAAATCAAAAAGAACCCATAGAAATCCACAGAACTATATGATAAAAATAAAACAGGAAAGGACAAAATGCAGAGTTGGATTAATTGTGCCCACAATCACATACATTGAGATACTGCTATTTGCTACTTTAACTACAATTGCGTACACATTCTATGCATGGAAAAAAAATGCTGTAGAAAAGAATATGACATACAAGAACAAATCATACTGAAGCAGTCATGTATGCACAGGTGTGAGAGGGAAAAAAATCTAAGTTCTCACATTTTCACCTCTGTCAGAGTGTGATTTTCCAGCACACCAGACAAATTCTTTTCTTCACGATTCACACGGTTTTTCACTGGGCTGTAGCAAAAATAAAAAATATATAGATCTGAGATTCTGGATGGAGATCATAGATAAATAATTAAACAGACAGCAAATGCTAAATATGTAAATGACTTGAGTGAACACTTAAAAGCCTTACGTGAGCGTTGGGGACTTGGTCTCAACAGCAAGTGTAAACCTCTTCGGTGGGGTCAGAATGAGCGTCTCACTGCATGCGATATGGACAAATTAAAAAACTGACCAAACTAAGGGGACATTTACCATCACTTTCACACACTTTCACACACTTTCACACACTCACACACTCACACACTCACACACACACACATTATGTAGTTCTTACTGAAGTGAGGCCTCCTTGGCTATGCTCTCTGTCAGGATAGAGAGGGGCTTGTCCATGTTGCCTTCGATGGGATCCTCATTGTCGTAGGGAAAGAGCACGGGTGATGCCAAAAGCTTTGCTTCACCTTCATCCACATGGATATCCGCCGCCACAATGATGGGGCTGGAAGTCTTTAATGGGGCACTATCTTTAAATGGACTCTCTGCATAACAACACAAACATCTCTATTAGTTGTAGCTGATACATAACTAAAATTAATTTAAGGATGTGGTGTCACATCCAAACAAAATGGATGTTTAAAAATATTAAATTAAAAATTAATCTGAAAACACTGTACCTTTATCCGTTAACCCATCTACTATGTTTTTTTCTTCGGTTGGAAGGGCAACACCTTCTTCTTCCTGCTAAGATACAAGAGGCTGTAGTAACTATGATGACTACTGCTCAAATTCAGGGACAGAGCCAAATGCATGCATAAACACAAGCTGACCAGAGCTTACATAATACATACCGGTGCTTCTTTCTCCTTCGTTTCTGCCTCTGGTGTGCCCTTGGGTAGTAATGAGGTTAGAAATCCACTATCCAGTTTGGTTTTAGAGGAGTAATCTACAAGCAAAAGCAGCACTGTGATTTTATGAACTCTAAAACAAAGTCATACTGTACAGATGACTCAAATACGAGTTGACTGTAGCCGGAGCCGGGGCCAGGGCCACCAGCATTAATGTAACAGCCATAAATGCTAGGTAGGTAAAATTCAAGACTCTTTTCCACAGTGATTCCATGTTGGTGGAGTGAGTTGCCCAGTGCTCTCCATTCCTATGATAGTTGTAGGTCTTTCAAGAGGACTCTAAAGGCATATCTGTTCAACATGCACTTAAACATTCCAAAACCATACATAAGATCTGCAGTAGACAGCAATAGATTGTCTCACCCAAAAAAACATCGATGTCACCGACTGAAAAGACATCCTGTATCCTTGGTAGCGACCTGAAATAGAAAGACACCTCTTCTGATTCAGTTCACTTATGCCTTTCGTAGTGTTTACAGTGACAACCCCGAGACTGACAATTAGTTTAAATGAATGTACATGGATGAGTACATTGTGTGAACATAAAGTGAAGTTACCTTTCGTCGTTTGTGAAGTATCTCAGCTTCTTCCTCCCTTTGACCTACAAGTATGTGAAAAATAATTGAGATAACGCTGTAGACAACGCTACATCACCTATGTTATGTTAAGGTGGTGACGTTTACGTAGCTGCAACACAAGGCTGTGTTTGATGTAAAGGGCAAATGAATGACAATGCATCTGGAGCATATTATTAACGTTATTCAGTCTTTAAAATATTCACCTATTTGGTATCTTAATTAACAATAGCTAACTAACTCACAAATGGTTAAGAGTCATGCTATCCAGAAAACGTTTAGAAGGCCGAACGTTAACACTAAAGTAGCATGGCAACGTAATGTGAACGTTAGCTACGCAGATAGCAAAATGTAAACTGTTGGTCAAACTACACTCAAATAACTGAACGTTTTCTGAAATGTCAATCCTTACCAAGTGCGACGTTTTGCTTTCCATTGTTGTGTTGTGTGACCAGAAGTTTCCTACCAGCTAACCAAACTCAATTAAGCTAACTTTTAGCTGCCCGCCATTTCCGAATTAGCATACAAGGTAGCTAAAGTTAGGTTAGCTATCAATTTTGTTATCGCTACAAATAAACCTTACAGTAAAATGCCACATCGGCAACACATCCATTAGCGTACATACTAAAGCTTTAGTCACCACTAGAAACAAACATCTACAGAAGTAAAATATATCTATATATCTACTATCTTCCGTGTATAAACAAAGCCGACTACGCCTCCTAGCTACTCGCGCCCGTTTTGACTTTCTTCTTCGTCAGTTGCTTCGAAAAGCCATTCAAAAACAATGTAAACGCAACATCTCCTCCTACTGGGCAATAACTGAATTTTTTGACTGATCTTCACTGGAATGAAAAAAAACATCAACAAGACATAAACAATCGCATGTATTTATTAAATACATAACAAAATAAATGTATTACATCATAATGTAAAAAACATGTTTAATTTACAGACATTAAAATACTGTTTAATAACCAAATCAGGATAAGTGCTTTTATCAACCTTCATGAGCTGCCCCAGAGTGAGTGCACCGTTTATTACTTTAGATACACTGCAGGGTAAAAAGTTTGTAGGCCAGAGATATAGTAGTGATAGTTCAATGTTCCAATCACACTTGTGTTACATATGTTTCAATAACAGTTCTGTAGGTAATTAGTGGAGCACAGGAAACGACTGATCATGCGGTACAAACAAGATCACCGGAGCATGCGTCCAATTTGTTTAAAAAAAAAAAAAAAAAGGTCCAAGTAGTAGTTCATCAGAGTCTTCCGCTTCAATTCTGCAGCCATAGTCACACACACATATGTAGCTAACAGCACTTTTGTTCATTTAAAAAAATAAATTATGATGTTTATATACAAAATAGCCTAATTGCATAGACACACATTTGTTTGTGTCTTAGGCTAATAAAGTTATAATTAATAAACATGACAAGGCTTTAATTTGGCCCATAAAAATGCCTTATTATCCAGACTGGCCTAACTTCTGTTTCCCTGCAACAAACATGCATTTCTCCTAAGCAAATATCTTTTTCTGCTTTTCAGCTATTTCCATTGGTGACTTAATATTTTCGGCATCCATTTCCATATAGAGAGGTTTCTTAATGTGCCTCCAGACAACCAAAATTATTCGTATGGCAAACAGGGCACATGCCAGAGCCAACAGCACAGCTGGAAGAACAAAAAAAATATTGGTTATTTTAAATCACAGACACAACATCCACTCCAGTGTTTAAGGTGCTGCACTTACCAATGAAAATTCCATTCCGACTGGGTGCGGCAGCATCGAAGTTCTTAGCCATGTTTCCCGTCAGAGCCACAATAACCACAGGGTAGATGGTCAGGATGTACCGGACATGTTTGTCAAGCACAAAGTTCTCAACAACAAACCTGTGAAGGGAAAATCATGTTTCTGACACACTGAAATAGCCAATATCGGTACATTTTCGTTTGTGGAATGAAAGCGTAACGCATGCAATGTATTTGGATGTGGATTTGGGATAGCAGGAATATTCATTTTCAGTTGAATCAGTGACATCCACAAACATTAAGTTTAATTTAATTTTGTCTTCTATACTGTAGAAAGACTTACCAAACAAGCACCACCACAAGAAGAACCGAGAGAGATACAGTGGCTGCATCCAGTGAGGACACCTGCCCATTGTAGTCCATAACAATGGTGAGATTGATCAAGGTGGCAATTGTTGTCCATGCTGTGTAAATTCCTATCGCATTCTGAACCTAAGAACATTAGGACATAAAAGTTTAATTTTGAAAAAGAACCTCAACAGAGACATGGGCACAATCCTGTCTGTTTCCTGTGTGCAAGAGCACGTTTCCTGTGAGCAAGAGAATGTTTGTGGTGATTGGAGTCGGACACATGAAACTTTATGGTGCGCACAAGAAACATTTAAATTGGCTATGTCCCTTCAGAGGTTAAAAATGCCTCAAATACAATGTAACACCAAATGCTCTCCATGCTCACCAGCGCACGGATGAGCCACAAGTCCACTTTGTGGTATTTGTTTAGCCAAGCACCATAAGATTTCAGTCCATGGCAGGAGAAGAATATCATTGCATAATTTGTGAAGGCCACGGATGCAAGAACAACGAATGCACCAATCATTTCCCTGGAGGAAAAACATATTTTTAATAGATGATACGCAACTCAACACAGCTCATCAAATGACAGGGTAAATCCTTGTAAACTTACTGTCGGTCCCACAGCAAAAGCCATGCAGTGTTAAGAATCATGTTCAAAATCCAGGAAATGAAAAATCCATATGGAAGCACAGGAGGACTGCAGTACATATAGCCATAGGCATTGCTGTAATTGTGGATAGGAATTATACTGTTAGTCTGCATGACAAATTGGTCATCCTTGCAGTTCTCAGTTCAGAATTTGAATAAATGTAGCCTATATACCGTCTGCATAGAGTGCTGAGGATGTAGCCGTGCATGAGCGTTAACCAGGTGTATATCACACCCCAGATGGAAAACGTAGGGCCAGAGGGGGTGATCTGAGTGTCAAATGCATCAGATATGTCTCCAGTGCCATTTAAAAAGGGTGCTGAAATGAAATAAAATATAAGGTTTGTGTTATGCAGAGAAAACGCAAGGTTGTCTATATTCTCAGAGAGCTTAGGTTAATTTCCATCAAAAGTTTTTCAAACTTACGCAATCCTGGTCCGGCTAAGACGTTGAAAATTATTATAATGACAAATAGACTGAATGAAGCCACAATGGCAATCAAACGTCCAACGTTGTGGTCGCCCATTCTGTTTCGCGGCTACAGCAGAAAAGTAGTAGAATTGTAGGGGGAAAAGTAGGAATTGAGTAGGCTACCTTGGCTATTAGCCTATAGACTAGCCTACTGTAGGTAAATCATAAAAACAGTATATAAGGATACAACTGTTTTGTAGCCTACCATAGGAATAGCCTAACACAGGAAACAACAGGTCTATGACACTCTTGAACCAAACACTTTCCAAACATTAAAAAGGCCAGTCCTATTATAAGGCGTCGTATTTTATAGTTGGCCTACCTTTGTAGCTTTACCTGTCGAATATTCGTCGGCTGGAGATGGTCTTTGACTAATCCTGAAGTAGGCTATATCTCGACATATCAGTTGGCTACTATATAAACGCCTCAGTTGTATAACTACAACTGGGCGTTTCCTTGTCAACACGTGCACTTGTTGCATTATATAGGCTATCACATCAGAGCTTTAGATAAATCATGGCTACTTCATGATGAGGTTTAAGGAACCTTATGAAAGCATTATCATGTGTCAGCTTATCACGACTTTATGATGATACGACATTGTAAAAAAAATAAAACTTATCCAACTTTTTATGCAATGAATTGCCACGTGCATGCTAAAATATTTAATGGATAGCCCTAGGCATCTCCAATTTTTTATTTTAGTTTTTTGTTTTAGTTTTTTTAGTTATAGGCTACATCTCATTATAAACAGATACAACACACAGTAACATCAACCAACATACAACATCACATCAGATACAAAAGTCACAATAGGCCTAGGTAGGCAGGCAGGCTTGTAGGCAGAATATATATAGCCTATATATATATATATATATATATATATATAATCAGAATTATTATAGCCTTAGCCTTTTTTTCAGTGTAAAGAAATAGTTGGTTTTTTTTTTGGATTGCACTCTTTGTCTAACTTATGTGAATCACAGGGAGTTAGCTTAACTTGAACAGTTTATGTGTCACAACATGTCAAACACGTTTGTATGATGTCTTCAAATAATGTGATCAGTAGGCCTTGTTTTCCTACATGATTCCCAATAACATGATTGTTTTTGAACATACATTTCAACATGCTCATACATGTCCTGTTATCTCTATGTGCACAATGAAATGGTTTGTAATTTCCTGACAGAATACACTCAGACTATAGTGACTGACAGGTATGTTCAAGCCCTTTCATTTAGAAGACATCACACCTAGGAAAAAAAGTATTTTTAATGTTTAAATGATTATTACCAACCGTCTAGCTTTTTTCAGTGGGAAGTTGGTATTGCGCTGTACAGCCTGCTGATAGACAGTTCCTCAAGGACGTTTTCCAAGAATTATGATGTCATGTCATAAAACTCAGTGCTCTGAGGACTATTCTTAAAGCACATACAATGAGAGTGTCTTATAATAATAATAGCCTAATAATAATAATAATAATAATAATAATAATAATAATATAATACAAAGGCACAACAGTTTTGTGTGCACAAACCTACAAGTATGTTGGTTAATTTTTAAAAAGTAATGGATTTCCACAGAATATGTTGGAGGGATGGGGTATTAGCAGAATAAACAAACCCAGGGACAATGGAGAAGGACTGTATTGATTCAGCCCGTGATTCGAAGACAAAATAGGGATGAAAGCGCCCTAACAGACATAAAAACAATTCTAAAAATCAGGAAGAAATGGTAATTCCATTATCAGCCTGGGCACAAATGGGATCAATTCCAGACTTACTGTACCTGCAGAGCAAATACAAATGTGCTGGTTCACCTGGATTCACCTTTAACAGACCTCATACCCATTGCTTTGTAGGCTACATCCTACATCCTATAGGGTGCTGATTAACTACTCTTTAATACTAGTTCTTTCTTTAGAAAAATTCACCTTAGACCATCACCGGCCGTGTATTGTCACCATGTTGAATAGTGTCATCATCAAACCCCTGGCCTCACATGATATGATAGAGATAGATAGATAGATAGATACTTTATTGATCCCCAAGGGGACAATACCAAGGGGATATGACATCACCTCACCTTGCTGGTTCACCTGGATTCACCTTTAACAGACCTCATGCCCATTACTTTGTAGGCTATCCTACATCCTATAGGGTGCTGATAAACTACTACTAGAAAATTCACCTTAGACCAGGGGTCGGCAACCCAAAATGTTCAAAGAGCCATTTTGGACCAAAAAAACAAAAAACAAATCTGTCTGGAGCCGCAAAAAAATGAAAAGCCTTAGGCCTATGTAAGACCAGTGGGTGACCAGACGTCCCGGTTTTCCTGGGACAGTCCCGATTTTGAGTGGCTTGTCCCGAGTCCCGACAAAAGCCCGTCGGGACGCTAATATGTCCCGGTTTTCACCAACCACTGTTGAAGTGTGGTTTTAATATAGCCCGATCACTACCTAAACCCATGTAGAAACTAGCATAAAGCGTCCGACGTATGATTTGTGTGTGTGTGTGTGTGTGTGTGTGTGTGTGTGTGTGTGATCGTGTGCCAGTCAATCGCAGTCTGCACAATCTTTGCAGTCAACGTTACATTGTTTCATTGCCTCGTTTTAATGGCTAGCAGGTTACGCTACGTACGACAATGCTGAAGAGAAAGTCATCATTCTCAATAACCTATTATTCCGTGAGCCAGAGGGGTTGGTCGTTATCAAAAAGGGGGCAAACCATACCTTTACTGAAAGCCTGGAATCTCAGCTTTTCAATGATGTATAATGGCCATCTGACAAGAGTAGGCCTAGCTGTTAACACACATAATGTAAACTAAGGTTGAGAAAATAATATGGCTGAGCTTCGTTTTCAAAAAATGTGTTCATGCATAGGCTAGAGATACATAGGCATCAGTCATAGTCATAGTTCAATGTCCAAGTGACACTCAGATGACACTCAGTGGGATAGGGGTGGTGGTAAAGGACCAGCCGCATTAATCAGTCTGACGGCTGTGGGGAAGAAGCTGAGGCGGTGGCGGGTCGTCCTGGTCCTGGGCACCCGCAGCCTTCTCCCAGAGGGGAGGATGGAAAACAGGCAGTTCCCTGGGTGTGTGGGATCAGCTATGATCTTACTTGCCCTCTTCAGTGCCCTGGTGTCATGGAGGGACTTAAGAGAGGGCAAGGGAGTGCCAATCACCCTCTCTGCTGACTTGATCACCCGCTGCAGCTTGGCCTGGTCCGGGGCCGCTGCAGCAGGGAACCAGGTGATTATGGAGTGAGTGAGAATGGACTCAATGATGGTGGTGTAGAACTGAGTCATGATGGGCCTCGGCAGCTTAAATTTCTTCAGCTGCCAGAGGAAGTACATCCGTTTATGGGCTTTATTGAGGAGGGTTGTGATGTTTAGTTGCCATTTCAGGTCCCTGGAGATGTTCAGACCTAAAAACCGGCATGATTCTACCCTGGTCACCGGTGTTACCCCCAACCGGTGATGGGAGGGGGCGGGGTAGGGTTCCTCCTGAAGTCCACCACCATTTCCACTGTCTTTTATGCATTGAGCTCAAGGTTGTAACGGCTGCACCAGCGCTGTAACCGTGAAATCTCCTTCCTACAGTATATGCAGACTCGTCCCCCTTGGAGATGAGCCCCACCAGGGTGGTGTCATCCGCAAATTTCAGGAGTTTTACGGATGGGTGGAGTGAGGTACAGCTGTTGGTGTACAGGGAGAATAAGGCGGGGGACAGTACACAGCCCTGGGAGGAGCCTGTGCTGATGGATCTGGGGCTAGAAGTACATTTCCCCAGCTTCACCCGCTGGGACCTGTTGGTGAGAAAGTCCATAATCCACCTGCAGGTGGGGGCTGGAACCTGTAGCTGGGAGAGCTGGCGCTCCAGGATAGAAGGGATGATGGTGTTAAATGCCGAGCTGAAGTCCACAAACAGAATCCTAGCGTAGTTCCCTGTAGTGTCCAGGTGTTCCAGCACATAATGCATAGCCATGTTCACAGCGTCATCCGTGGACCTGTTGGCTCTGTATGCAAACTGCAGGGAATCCAGTGCAGGATCAGTGATGGACTTCAGATGGGCCTGGACAAGGCGCTCCAGCACCTTCATGACAACAGATGTCAGGGCGACAGGTCTGTAGTCGTTGAGGCCGGAGACCTTGGCCTTCTTGGGGATGGGGATGATGACTGAAGCCTTGAAGCATGTTGGGACACGGCACAGCTCCAGAGAGGTGTTGAAGATGTTGGCAAACGCTGGAGCCAGCTGGTCAGCACAGTGCTTCAGGGCCGATGAAGAGACAGAGTCCGGGCCAGCCGCCTTGCGAGGATTCTGACTCCTGAACAGCCGTCTCACCTGCTGCTCGGTGACAGAGAGGGGGGGAGTGGGGGCATGAGGATGAGGGGGAGTAGAAGGGGCCTGTGAAAAAGACCCAGGAGGGGCGGCGGGGGGGGGGGGGCACCTTCTCAAACCTGCAGTAGAACTCATTGAGCTCGTTAGCGAGAGGCAGGCTATCAGGCGCCTGGGGGGACTTCGGTCTATAGTTGGTTATCGTCTTTAGGCCCTTCCAGACGGAGGCAGGTTTCCCCTCTGACAGCTGCAGCTGCAGTCTCTCCGCAAAGCCTTGTTTCGCCTCCTTCACCGCTTTGGTGAAACTGTACTTGGCCTGCTTGAACAGATCGCCATCCCCGCTACGCCTGGCTGCCTCCTTCTCTCTCCTCAGTGGCAACCCTAGTGCAGGCCCTAATCTCTGACTGAAAGTGAACAGAATTTGTGCATTATTTACACAGCAATATTTAAGAAATTTTCTCGGGGGTGACACCCCCAAACCCCCACTACCGTTTGGGCTTAAGGACGGCTACGAAAAAAAGGTTCACCTGTCGCATGTTGACGTTACATTTGATCACGCACAAAAGTGTCCCGGTTTTAGTTCAGAGAAATCTGGTCACCCTAGTTAGGTTAGCTGTCAATTTTGTTATCGCTACAAATAAACTAGTAAAATGCCACATGAGCAATACATCCATTAACGTAGCCTACATATAAAGCTTTAGTCAAACAAACATCTACAGAAGTAAAATATATCTATATCTAATATCTTCCGTGTATAAACAAAGCCAACTACGCCTCCTAGCTGCTTGTGCCCGTTTTTGGCAATCTTCTTCATCAGTTGCTTCGAAAAGCCATTCAAAACAATGTAAACGCAACATCTCCTCTTACTGGGCAATGACTGAATTTTTTGACTGGTCTTGACTGGAATGAAAATAACATCAACAAGACATGAACAATCGCATGTATTTATTAAATACATAAAAAAATAAATGTATTACATCATAATGTAAAAAACATGTTTAATTTACAGACATTAAAAATACTTTAATAACCAAATCAGGATAAGTGCTTTTATGAACCTTCATGAGCTGCCCCAGAGTGAGTGCACCGTTTATTACTTTAGATAGACTGCAGAGTAAAAAGTTTGTAGGCCAGAGATATATTAGTGATAGTTCAATGTTCCAATCACACTTGTGTTACATATGTTTCAATAACAGTTCTGTAGGTAATTAGTGGAGCACAGGAAAGGACTGATCATGCAGTACAAACAGAGAGGGTTAAAGCGGAGTAATTAAGGATCTTTGGTACAAACAAGATCACCAAAGCATGCGTCCAATTTGCTTTTTTTTTAAAAAAAAAAAAGGTCCAAGTAGTAGTTCCTCAGAGTCTTCCCCTTCAATTCTGCAGCCATAGTCACACACACACATATGTAGCTAACAGCACTTGTGTTCATTTAAAAAATAAATTATGATGTTTATATACAAAATAGCTTAATTGCATAGGCACACATTATTTTGTGTCTTAGACATAGGCTAATGAAGTTATAATTAATAAACATGACAAGGCTTTAATTTGGCCCATAAAAATGACTTATTATTTCCTGTTTCCCTGTTTTACTGTTTCTCTGCAACAAACATGCATTTCTCCTAAGCAAATATCTTTTTCTGCTTTTCAGCTATTTCCATTGGTGACTTAATATTTTCAGCATCCATGTCCATATAGAGAGGTTGCTTAATGTGCCTCCAGAGAACCAAAATTAATCTTATGGCCAACAGGGCACATGCCAGAGCCAACAGCACAGCTGGAAGAACAAAAAAAAGTATTGGTTATTTTAAATCACAGACACAACATCCACTCCAGTGTTTAAGGTGCTGCACTTACCAATGAAAATTCCATTCCGACTGGGTGCGGCAGCATCGAAGTTCTTAGCCATGTTTCCCGTCAGAGCCACAATAACCACAGGGTAGATGGTCAGGATGTACCGGACATGTTTGTCAAGCACAAAGTTCTCAACAACAAACCTGTGAAGGGAAAATCATGTTTCTGACACACTGAAATAGCCAATATCGGTACATTTTCGTTTCTGGAATGAAAGCGTAACAAATGCAAAGTATGGATGTGGATTTGGGATCGCAGGAATATTCATGTTCAGTTGAATCAGTGACATCCACAAACATTAGGTTTGGGTTACTTTTGTCTTCTATGCTGTAGCAAGACTTACCAAACAAGCACCACCACAAGAAGAACCGAGAGAGATACAGTGGCTGCATCCAGTGAGGACACCTGCCCATTGTAGTCCATAACAATGGTGAGATTGATCAAGGTAGCAATTGTTGTCCATGCTGTGTAAATTCCTATCGCATTCTGAACCTAAGAACATTAGGACATAAAAGTTTAATTTTGAAAAAGAACCTCAACAGAGACATGGGCACAATCCTGTCTGTTTCCTGTGCGCAAGAGAAAGTTTCCTTTGAGCAAGAGAATGTTTGTGGTGATTGGAGTCGGACACATGAAACTTTATGGTGTGCACAAGAAACATTTAAATTGGCTATGTCCCTTCAGAGGTTAAAAATGCCTCATATACAATGCAACACCAAATGCTCTCCATGCTCACCAGCGCACGGATGAGCCACAAGTCCACTTTGTGGTATTTGTTTAGCCAAGCACCATAAGATTTCAGTCCATGGCAGGAGAAGAATATCATTGCATAATTTGTGAAGGCCACTGATGCAAGAACAACGAATGAAGCAATCATTTCCCTGGAGGAAAAAAATATTTTTAATAGATGATACGCAACTCAACACAGCTCATCAAATGACAGGGTAAATCCTTGTAAACTTACTGTCGGTCCCACAGCAAAAGCCATGCAACGTTAAGAATCATGTTCAAAATCCAGGAAATGAAAAATCCATATGGAAGCACAGGAGGACTGCAGTACATATAGCCATAGGCATTGCTGTAAATGTGGATAGGAATTATACTGTTAGTCTGTGACATTTGCATGACAAATTGGTCATCCTCGCGGTATACTCAGTTCAGAATTTGAATAAATGTAGCCTATATACCGTCTGCATAGAGTGCTGAGGATGTAGCCGTGCATGAGCGTTAACCAGGTGTATATCACACCCCAGATGGAAAACGTAGGGCCAGAGGGGGTGATCTGAGTGTCATATGCATCAGATATGTCTGCAGTGCCATTTAAAAAGGGTGCTGAAATGAAATAAAAAATAAGGTTTGTGTTATGCCGAGAAAACGCAAGATTGTCTATATTCTCAGAGAGCTTAGGTTAATTTTCATTTGTTTAATTTTCAAGTTTTTCAAACTTACGCAATCCTGGTCCGGCGAATACGTTGAAAATTAATATAATGATAAAAAGACTGAATGAAGCCACGATGGCAAGCAAACGTCCAACGTTGTGGTCGCCCATTCTGTTTCGCGGCTACAGCAGTAAAGTAGTCTTGAGGAATTGTGGGGAAAAAGCATAAAAAGTAGGAATTGAGTAGGCTACCTTGGCCTAGGACTCTAGGTAAATCATAAAAACAGTATATGTAAGGACACAACTGTTTTGTAGCCTAACATAGGAAGTGTTATAGCCTAACATAGGAAATAACAGGTCTATGCCACTCTTGAACCAAACACTTTCTAAACATTAAAAAGGCCAGTCCTACCATGAAGCGTCGTTTATAGAATTGGCCTACCTTTGTAGCTTTACCTGTCGAATATTCGTCGGCTGGAGATGGTCTTTGACTAATCCTGAAGTGTATCTCGACATGTCAGTTGACTACTATATAAACGCCTCAGTTGTATAACTACAACTGGGCGTTTCCTTGTCAACACGTGCACTTGTTGCATTATATAGCCACATCAGAGCGTTAGATAAATCATGGCTACTTCATGATGAGGTTTAAGGAACCTTATGAAAGCATATCAAAGTAGCCTATGTGTCACCTTATCACGACTTTATGATGATACGACATTGTAAAGAAAATAAAACTTATCCAACTCTTTATGCAATGAATTGCCACGTGCATGCTAAACTATTTAATGGATAGCCCAAGGCATCTCCAATTTTTTATTTATTTTTTGTTAGTTACACATCTCATTATAAACAGATACAACACACAGTAACATCAACCAACATACAACATCACATCAGATACAAAAGTCACAATAGGCCTAGGTAGGCAGGCAGGCTTGTAGGCAGAATATATATATTATACAGTGTATGTATATACATATATAATCAGAATTATTATAGCAGTAGTATTTTTTGAGTACTTCAATGAATCCATGTAATTTTTAAACTCAGTCATAAAACCAGAAAATAATGCTTTCCAAAGCATCTCCAGACATATTTTGCCTGCCTCCGTCATCAGTGTAGAGGAATAGTTGGATTTCTTTTTTTTTTTTTTTTGCACTTTTTGTCTAACTTATGTGAATCACAGGGAGTTAGAAAAATTCACCTTAGACTATCACCGGCCGTGTATTGTCACCATGTTGAATAGTGTCATCATCAAACCCCTGGCCTCACATGATATGACATCACCTCACCTTGCTGGTTCACCTGGATTCACCTTTAACAGACCTCAAGCCCATTACTTTGTAGGCTATATCCTACATCCTATAGGGTGCTGATTAACTACTACTAGTTCTTTCTTTAGAAAAATTCACCTTAGACCATCACCGGCCGTGTATCGTCACCATGTTGAATAGTGTCATCATCAAACCCCTGGCTGAGACCTATATAAGTTGTGGTTTGTTTGAGTTCTTGGGAGGTGACCACACCTATTCCATCGTAAATGTTCACTAAACGTGAGTCTGAGAAAGATACTGAATAAGCAACACATTGAGGCAAGAGTGCCATGAGCTAACCAGAGGAGAATCACTTCCTTACCATCTACAACCTGACACCTAGTGACAGTTTTACTCTTGGTTCAGATACCTGTGTGCCGTGTCCAATGTCAACCTGAAACAAATGGGGTTACATTCCTCTTGACTCCACTTTCTGTATGTAGCCTGAGGTATAAAGAAGAGCCACATTCACAATATCTGATTGAAAATGATTCCTCAACAGCTTAGCCAGTGACAAATATATTGTACTTCCTAGTCCTCTCTATTCAGTGCAATGGATCATGATTGCAAACTCTTTTTTTGTGAATTTGATGCAAGTTGAAAGGGTGATAAATATTATTTAATATTTTTGGTGTGGAGTGGATTATATCTGACAAACCATAGGCTACATTAATCTACACCTGAATTAAAAACATTAGTGTATGTTCTGAGAGACGTTGGGAAAATGGTCATGTATT
Source organism: Sardina pilchardus (assembly GCF_963854185.1). Taxonomy (NCBI): domain Eukaryota; kingdom Metazoa; phylum Chordata; class Actinopteri; order Clupeiformes; family Clupeidae; genus Sardina; species Sardina pilchardus. The sequence continues at coordinate 22,669,123 of NC_085012.1, forward strand.
TAAGTTGTATCTCCAGGGAAATATTTATGGCGGGCATAATAAAACGTAAACTTTGCCCAGAGAGGATGTCTGTAGGTTGAGGCACAATCCTGCTTAATGTCAACATGATCTGTGGTTGCCAGGATGTGTCTTATCATTGCATAAGCGTCCTCATGAAAGAGAATGACATGGAAAAAAGGTGTACAAGGTATGAAGCCATGAGTGGAGGCAAAGGGAAGCCTGAGAGGAACCAACTACATGGCTCTAGGGAATAAATGGAATAAACTCTAATGGAATAACTTAATAAATATGATAAAATGGCCTTTTTTAAGATAAGAACTATGGTCTTAGAGAGCAGTTAATCACAGAGGAATATACCCTACAAACTAATGAGCATGCAGTCTATGTTTAGAAAGGCCACCAAAGCAGCCGGTCCTGATGGGCTTACACCTAGGTGGCCCTCAAGTAAGTCATCCAAGTGTGCAATTTTGAATGACTTAAATTCACATATGGAGAAATGCCTTGATCCCTGCCAGTTTGCATACCAGAAAGGAAGAGGGACAGGTGCTATTGTTTTTAAACTTGACTGTATTTATACACACCTGGACACCAAAATTGTATAATCTATAGATCAGTTTTCAATACTATTTAACCACATATGATTGAAAAGCTCATAAGCATGAAGGTACCAGGGGTGTTCAGTTTTTTATCTTACATTGTTTAGAGAACAGAATAAAATGTGTCAAGTTGAACACAGGAATACAGGTTCTCCCCAAGGTACAGTTCTATCACCTTTCTTATTTATTTACACAGCAGAATACCACCCACAGCACTCAAGTTGTCAAATAGTGAAATTTGCTGAAGACACCGCCATACTATCTAACTGAACAGGACAAGAATAGCCGCAGGAGCTCAATGTCAAGAAAACAAAAAAATTATATTGACTTTAGAAGAAAAAATTGACTTTAGAAGAAAAAAGAGAGCAAATAAGGCAGAAATTAAAGGGGCAACTGTAGAAAGAGCAAACACAGACAAATATGGGTATTGTTTCTAATGATTGCTGACATACTAATCATATTTCACATGTTACTTGCTAGACAAATTGAGTCCACTCCTGTTCTGTAAGAGGACGTTGCAGTCTTTAAATGTTAATTCTGATGCAATAAAATGTTTGCTATATCTGTGACATGTAGGCTAAGAGCTACAGTGTTGTGGGAGTGGGAGGGAATATGGAGCTTACTGATATTAATAGGATTGATAAACTGGCCAAACGGCAGGAAAAATGGCTAGGCTCACAACAATGGACAAAGTATATATGACCGCCTGGAGAAAATGACAGCTAAAATTACGCAGGACTCTTGTCACCCTCCTCATACTTGTTTGGGCAACAAAGGTTATGGAATGCAGTGTGCAGTAGGCCTATGCTCTCTCCTTTATACCACAAGCGGTTAGGCAGCACAATGAGCACTTTAAGCACATATTTGTAGAACTTTTTTAGTTGTATGTGTGTGTATTTAATGTTAACTTACGATCTTGTTGAAATAATGTGCCTTTGACTATTCCCCTCATTATGTGTGATTTACACAAGTCTATGTTTCCCTCTAGTGGTGAGGAATATGTATTATTCTCAATAAGTGATAGCACTTGATTGACCATTGTGATCCATATCACATATCTCTTGATTAGCTTACCACAGATGCAGCCAATGCAGCTAAAGCAATGTGAGGATAAGGACCCTAGGGGATGCATGCATGGCCTCAATATTTAAAGCTGTTGGAGAACAATACGAAGGAGGTCTGGGATGGAATGAAGACCATCACTGACCTGGGGAAGAGTAGGCTAGCAGCTCTGTGGAGGGATATCTAGACAGGGCAAACCAGTTAAACCACTGACTGTATCATGCTCCAACTTCAATGGACGTGGTCTGTCAAACACCCCCGGACACTGCTCTTGCTTGCTTAACTGCCCAATTCACACCTCCCCTCTCAAACATGACATGACATCATCTCACCCTTCTAAATAGGAAAAAGATGGCTTTCAAAGAGGGGAACCAGGCAGAGCTGAGGCAAGTGCAGGGGGAACTCAAAGTCAGGTTGAAAGAGGCCAAGGAGGATTACAGGAAGAAGGTGGAACAGAAGTTGGCGGAGAACAACATGAAGGAGGTCTGGGATGGAATGAAGGCCATCACTGGCCTGAGGAAAAGCAGCAGCTCTGTGGTGGGAGATTTGGACAGGGCGAACTAGCTAAACCAGTTTTACAACAGGTTTGATTGCCCTGCTTCAGTGGACAATGGTGGTCCACCATCACCATCACCAGCACCATCAACTACGGACACTGCTCTTGCTAGCTTAACTGCCCAATTCACACCTCCCCCCTCACCCCCAGTGCAGCACGTCCCCTCCTCCCCTCCCCCCCGGAGTGACCAAGACCATGGTTACACCGCACCACCTCCCCTCCCCTCCCCCCTCATCATAACGGCAGATCAAGTTAGAGGACAACTGAAGAAACTCCATCCCAGGAAAGCAGCTGGGTCAAGGCCTGTGCTGCTGAACTGGGAGAGCCACTGGAGCATAGCTTCAACCAAAGTCTACGTCTCAGGAGAGTCCCAACACTGTGGAAGACATCATGTCTTATCCCCGTCCCCAAGAAACCACATCCACGTGAGCTGAATGACTTCAGGCCAGTCGCTCTCACATCACACCTGATGAAGACCTTGGAGAGACTGGTTCTAGGGATACTTAGGCCACAGGTGCGCCATGCACTAGATCCGTTACAGTTTGCATACCAGGAGTAAGTGGGCGTCGACGATGCCATCTCATACCTCCTACACAGGACACACTCTCACCTGAACAAGGGGAAAAGTGCTGTGAGAATCATGTTCTTTGACTTCTCTAGTGCTTTTAACAACATCCAACCTCCCAGACTGAGTGACAAGCTCCTGCAGATGGGTGTGGATGCTCACCTAGTATCCTGAATTGCAGACTAGAATAGAATAGAATAGAATAGAATATATACTTTTTTGATCCCGTGAGGGAAATTCAGTTCTCTGCATTTAACCCAATTTAACCGAATTAGTGAACACACAGCACACAGTGAACACACAGTGAGGTGAATCACACAACCCAGAGCAGTGAGCTGCCTGCCCAACCAGCGGCGCTCGGGGATCAGTGAGGGGTTAGGTGCCTTGCTCAAGGGCACTTCAGACTGGTCGGGGATCGAACCGGCAACCCTCCGGTTACAAGCCCGATGCGCTAACCAGTACACCACGGCTGCCCCAAACTACCTGACAGAGCGGCCACAGTCTGTCAGACTGAAGGACTGCCTCTCCAACACTGTAATCAGCAGCACAGGTGCTCCACAGGGAACAGTGCTCTCTCCAGTCCTGTTCACCCTGTACACGTCTGACTTCTGCTACAACACGGAGTCATGCCACATGCAGAAGTTTTCAGACGATACTACAATTGTGGGATGTATCAGGGATGGGCAGGAGCCTGGTGGAGGGGACTTTGTGCAATGGTGCAGACTCAACCACCTACAACTCAACACGGCCAAGACCAAGGAGATGGTGGTAGATTTCAGGAGGTCTAAGCCTGCTCTGCTGCCAGTCACCATTGAGGAGGTCAATATGGAGGTGGTGAACACATACAAGTACCTGGGCGTACATCTGGACGATAAACTGGACTGGTCAGTCAACACTGAAGCAATATACAAGAAAGGGCAGAGCAGGCTGTGCTTCCTGAGGAGGATGCGGTCCTTCAATGTCTGCAGCAAGCTCCTCTGGATGTTTTACCAGTCTGTTGTTGCCAGCGTCCTCTTCTATGCTGTGGCATGCTGGGGAGGAAGCACTAGGAAGAGGGATGCTGGGCGACAAGACAGGCTAGTAAGGAAGGCTGGCTCTGTTGTGGGAGCTGATCTGGAGTGCAGCACTTCAGTATCAGACAAAACGACCCTGAACGGCCCCAGCCGTGGCGCAACTGGCTGGGGCACCTGCACCGCACGCCGGCGACCCGGGTTCGATTCCCGCCCCGTGGTCCTTTCCGGATCCCACCCCAGCTCTCTCTCCCACTCGCTTCCTGTCATTCTCTCTACTGTCCTGTCCAATTAAAGGCATAAAAAGCCCAAAAAATAACCTTTAAAAAAAAAAAAAAAAGGACCCTGAACAAGCTACACACACAGCATCCTGGACAATGACTGTCATCCACTCTACAGCACTATCATACAGCAGAAGAGCTTGATCAGCTGGAGACTACGCTCAATGACATGCACAACAGACAGACTGAGGAAGTAATTTGTACCCAGGGCCATACAACTGTACAATGCTTCACTGAAGGGAAAAGGAGAGTTGGACTCCTATGCATAGTATATCTGCACCTCCACCCTCTTATACACTTACATGGCATGGCTTACATGTCTACCCTCTTTTTGTCCAATGACTAATGTCTGCACCCATATCTAACTATCCTTGCACTGCTGTGTTATATTGTAAGTAGTAAGTAAAACACACGGAGCAGTAATACGTATGAACTTATCCTTTACTTTCTTCTTCTCATTCTACCTTGTACACTCGTCCTTATCCATCTCATTAACATATGATGGCGACCCCTACAGGTCGATAGGATATACCACATGCTGCTATAACTCTTATATTATTACTATGTTAGGTTTATTTTAATTGCCCATATATTTATACTAGTACTGTTATTATTACTATGCTTACATTTTGTACAGTACATATTTATTGCTGGTCTCTAGAATTTAATCTTGCACTGTTGCACTGTTGGACTTATTTGCACTACCAACTTGACACACACCTCATACTGGATCACAGTACCAATCCTCAGTACATTCATGCACATCTTATCCATAGTATTTTACTGCTCCTTTAGTCATGTTGATTTGTTGATTTGTATTTTGATTTGCTTTGTATTTTCCTGTTTACATTGTATTGTATGTTGTGTGTTGGTGTGTTGGTGTCATAAGCTGCTGGGACATTGAATTTCCCTTTGGGGATCAATAAAGTATCTATCTATCTATCTATCTATCTATCTATCTATCTATCTCACTCTCTGTGCAACACGTACTCCCGCCAGGGTACCCCTCCCCACAGGACCAATGGTGACCCCACACACTGGACTGTAGTCTAACTTTTCTTATCTTATCCTTGCACTGCTGCTATTACTCCTATATTAGTATTTGTTTTATCTTATTGGTCCATAAATTTATACTATAACTGTTATATTACTATCTACTACCCTATATAGATTTGTATGCTGTGTTCTTTGAAACCCTACTAGGTTGTGTGCCAGTCATGCACTCATGACAATATCCCTATAAGCCATAACTAGCTTACAGTACATAGATGGGGGTCATGGTAAATAGAAAAATATTTACACCATACATGATATTTAAATAATTTGGTATTCCTTTTTATTACAAAAACAAGACACATCATGGACCATGCATGGCTAATTTCACAAAAGAAATTCCATACCACTGTAACCTTGGTGTTTAAAAAAAAAAAACCTAAACTAAAAGAAAAGAACACACACACACACACACACACACACACACACACACACACACACACACACACACACACACACACATACACACACACAGTACTTTAAAAAGTTCTGACCAGTATTATATTTATAATCATATAACAATTAGTGCACATTAAACAAAAAAAAAGATATATAAATATGTGAACTATTAGTTATTTTTCTGGTATAATTCATAAATTACATTTAATCTGTCTTTATTTGAAATAATGTATTATGTACATGCAGTGCAGTATAGAAACTGAGAAACAGTAAAAAAAAAAAAAAAATACTCTAACCAGCCACATTTTAGCTTCGAAAAACCATGGCATGCAGGTATGTCTTAGGTAAATATTTTTTTCTGCTTTTCAGCTATCTCGATAGGAGACATAATCTCTTCGGTGTTCATTCCTCTGTATAAAGGCTGTTTGAAGTGTCTCCACACAACCAAGAGCACTCTCAGCACAAAGAGCAGGCATGCCAGACCCAAGAGCACAGCTGGAGGAACAAAAATGAAATAAGTCAACAAATCATAAAGTACATACCAGTACTGAGTCACATTTGCACATATACAGTACATTCATACACTATATTATGTTCAGAGTGCTCCTACCAATAAAAATTGCATTGCGACTGGGTGCTGCAGGATCGTAGTTCTTTGTAATGTTTCCCGTCAGAGCAACAATAATCACAGGGTAGATGGTCAGGATGTAGCGGACATATTTGTCAAGCACAGAGTTCTCAAGAATAAACCTGTAAAGGTGAAGAAAGCATGTATTGATGGGAGACTCCATGTTTCTCATTAGTGCTTTGGCTTGACTTTGAACATTCCGAAATGCTTACCAGAGGATCATTAATACGGTCAGGAAGGACAGACACACAGTGCCAGCGTCTGCTCTAGACAGCTGTCCATCATAGTCCATCACTATAGCGAGGTTGATGAGAGTGGCCAATGTTGTCCATGTCATGTATGTCGCAATGCCATTTTGGACCTGAGGGAACACAAATGTCTTTGAACTGCTGAAACCTACAGTATGTGCTCCTTTTTTCAACAATGAAAAATCTTGCAAAAAACATTCACTATCTTCACTTTATCAGAGTAGTTTCTCAATCTAACTCACCAGAATACGGATCAGCCAGAGGTCACGCTTGTGGTATTTGTTGAGCCAGGCACCATAGATTTTCAGTCCGTGACAGGAGAAGAATATCATGATGTAGTTCGTCAGGGCTACCAGTGCTATAATCACCAGTGCTGCAATCATTTGCCTTGTGAGAAAGGACATATAAAAACGTCATACATTCCATTTTTATCAGAAAAATGTTTTGATGCTTATTGATTTCAACATTAGCTGTAATATAATAATATAACTTACTCTCTGTCCCATAGCAGAAGCCATGTGATATTACAAATCATGTTCACTATAAAGGAGATGAAGAATCCATATGGCAACACAGGGGGACTACAGTAAGTGTAGCCATAGGAATTCCTGTAGAGATATAATGCAATTGTAGTTATAACTAACAGTTTGATAGTAAATGTGCTTGTTTCATGTTGACCAAACAGTAACACATAGCAAATATTACCGCAGGCATAGAGTGCAGAGGATGTAGACCATCATGAAAGTCAGCCAGATGTAAATGACAATCCAGATAGAAAATGTCCAGCCAGATGGGGTGATGTCTGTGTCATACTTGGCTGATATGTTTCCAGTGCTATTAGTAAATGGCGCTGAGGGGAGAAACACCCAATGAGTATAAAGACACTGATAATGTAAAAAATTTAAAAAGACTGATATACTATTTAGACATAGGCTACAGCATTAGACTTATGTCATCATATTGAAACTTACAAAATCCCGGTCCTGCAAGGATGTTCAACACTATTGCAACGATGTAGATGGCCATTGAGGCCAAAATAATTGTAAATCGTCCAATTCTGTGGCCTTCCATTGCAATAGCCTGTAACAAACCAAAAGAGTCTTAACTGTTTTCTGAATGATCTTCTTTTAAGATGACTCATCTTTACTAGACCCCTAAAATACAGCAATGTCCTGTGTATTAGCCACAGGACAGTGTTTTATGCAAGTTAAAAGAAGCAAAATAATGCATTAACTGTCCCCACATGTACTAACCTCAAATGAAGAAATTTTGCAAAATGAATACAGTATCTTAAGTTGCAGCTAATAGTTGGGAAATTACAGTAAAGCAGTTACTGTACCAAATATATTTTGAGTGAATAAACATCCTGTCATTCATCACAAACTATCTGAAGTCACTATACCATTACACATCATAATCAAAGCCAGATACATCCCAATTTACATTACTCTTCAGGAGAGCTTACACACTGTCTGAAGAGACACTATCTCTAGTGGGGTCCTACCTGCTGTTGTCTTTTCTGGAATATGAGAATGGAAGCAGTCTCTCTGTGAGTACAGCTCACTGTGGGAGAGGCCTTAAGTACACCGGAATTACACAAGTTGTGAATAGTCAACTTGTATAACGCTTTCAAGGCATTTTTTTTCCCTACACGTGAACAAGTTGGCACGGATAGTGGAATGACAAGTTGACTACAACCTATACAAATAAAAAAAAACGTGCCCAACTTTATCAGCATTTTATAATGACCCTAAAACTTACACACTTTTTTTACACAATGAAGAATGACTGAAGTAACAATGAGATCAAGGCAGTCTGGGCCAATAACTAAACCTTGAGTAGCCGATTATACTACTATAAGATAATGTTTCCCAAGGATCTGTATTCTATAACTTTATCCATAGCCTTCGGTTTTGCTTACTTTCAACTTCATTAACAGTAACAAACTTTAGTCACAAGTTACACAACTTGTTTTACCATGGCATAAATATCCAAATCATGTTTCATACAAAACAGACACATCCAAGAATGTAATGTATTTCCTGAAACTGCCTATTTGATGAGAATAATTGTTTGAGTTGGTGGTCACATGCATGGTAAACTGCTGTACGTAAATATCTACTTACTGATGCTGACCATTTGTGTCATGTTCAGATATAGACACTGAAAGTAGCTTGAGAGGCCCTCTCCAGCAATGTTATTAAACATCACCCCAACACCTTACAACGTGTAGATTAATTAATACAATAAAAAAAATCGAAAATCGAATATTTATTGGTGGGCATTAAAACTCAACTTCGACCAGATGTGATTGGGGTCTGTAGTAAAGGAGGGTGTGGCACCAGGTAGAATACCCAACCCATTTTCACATTCATTCAGCTCATGCAGGGCTTATCTATTATCTTTTAGTAGAGATAAATATATGAATCATGTATTTGTTCATAGTCAAGGTCTAGATCGCAAACAATCTACCATTTTGAAGTTCAAATCCTTTACATTTTTCTAAATCTTGATATCTAGTTAGGCTATTTGCTAATATCTCCCACCAAGGAGTGGTTAAATCCCTGTTACAGCACAACCATTTGCACGGTCTATTTTTTTGACCATGCATAGCATAGCCTCATCATTATGCAATGTGTATACATCTGAGAGGGACTTTTGCTTGGTAATATGTCAAGCTCAAGTTCCTCTGTCAGCTCAAATACTACCTGATTGGCCTGGCTTTTGATCAACAATGGAAGGGGCTTGTTCAAACTGTGGCAAACTGTGGTTGCTGCATGAACAGTTGTGAAAGAACTTGATCATATTACTCAAATGAGAATCACAGACTATCCAGACAGAAACCCAAATAAATACATAAATACATAAAGGTGTGTCTCCTGTCTGAAGTACTCTGAAGCCTGGTTCTTCGAAAGCTCTCATCCTATGCTTGTTGAGATTTAAATGAGTTGACATATTCTTAATGTTCAAAATGAACAATAATTAATTAATTAATTGTGCAGTAGTCTCTTATTTTTATCCAGAGCTGTATATGTGCTGGTCATGTTGCTCATGAAATTGTAGTGAGTAGACGTACACCTGAGCAACATTACATGACCATAGACTCATTCTCAGAAAACCCTCAAATGAAGGTTAAAATGCTCATATTGGCCCTTAAAGGGATAATCCGGAGTGAAATGCACTTTAGATCAATTTTTCGGACTATTGGGAGTACATACGTTGAGTTGACACCAAAATCATGTCATTCGGATGTATTTTGAGAAAGGTCGAGCTCACCGTTTTTAGCCAAAACTCGTTAGCCTGGAAGTGACTCGGGCATGTCCTTTCGCCGCTACAAAACGCTATTTTTATACCTCTTCTACTGTTCCAAACAACACTACACTTACGTGGTAGTGAGTAGAGGGTCCCTAAAGCCAAACCGATGTATCCCCACGTCTTTATGTGGTCGGATAGAGAGTCCAGAATAAATTTAATCGAGTCAGTACCTTTCCGGAAATGTCGCAGCTGCAGCTAGCAACGTTTTAACAACACTTTATTAACATTTCCGGAAAGGTACGGACTCGATTAAATTAATTCTGGACTCTCTATCCGACCACATAAAGACGTGGGGATACTTCGGTTTGGCTTTAGGGATCCTCTACTCACTACCACGTAAGTGTAGTGTTGTTTGGAACAGTAGAAGAGGTATAAAAATAGCGTTTTGTAGCGGCGAAAGGACATGCCCGAGTCACTTCCAGGCTAACTAGTTTTGGCTAAAAACGGTGAGCTCGAACTTTCTCAAAATACATCCGAATGACATGATTTTGGTGTCAACTCAACGTATGTACTCCCAATAGTCCGAAAAATTGATCCAAAGTGCATTTCACTCCAGATTATCCCTTTAATCCTCAAACATTTTCAAATCAACCACAGACACTGTACTGCCGCTGGAAAAACATTTCTTTGTTTTTAAAAAACATTTTTTACATGGAAGTATGAAAAGAAACAGAGTTGGTTGACTACGGGTGGCGTGCCCAGGCGCCTCTGAGACAACGCGGCGATAACCGGTGGGCGGCTGTGGCAGTTGGTGTGGGCTGACGGGCGTAGTGTGGTGTGGTGTGGACGGCCTGGAGGCTCAGAGGTCTTTGAGGCTTCGGTCACAGCTTGACTCCAGTTCTGTTCCACAGACCAAAACACATGGACCTGGAAGTAGTTCCCTCTATCCAGCCAGAGAAGGGCATCTTCACTGGATCTTAGGAGGTATGTAGTGGATTCGGCACCTTTCAACAAAAATCTGTGGAAATGACAACAGCAAAGGGATGGATGGGTTGATGACATGTCAGGTTACTTAACTTTGAAATGGCTACACAGTACACACCCAGTGATACACCCTTGTTCCTTCCTCATTCCACTCTCCACCCCCACTTTTAATGACGGGTTTGCCAAGTTAAAAGCCAACTCACAACAAAGACAAGGAAGAATAAGCAGATCATAAAAACTCTGTATGAATAGCAACCTGTACAGCATAACTCCACAGACGGTCTATATATTCTGAATATGCAAACAACATGTAAATATTGGTTCCCTCAGACCAGTTTATCCAGTATCAAGTAGGCTGAAGTACGCTTAGTGCCTTTTAGCAATCCAAATGTTTAAAATCATTTAGGTTATTAGTAGTGGATAGTGGCCCTGTGAGGCAATGTAGCAGAGATTATAGTCAGTCTTACTCTTACCTTCATGCTTCGGTCATTGACGACTTCTTCAACATTCAGTTCTGACTGCATCAGTTTTAACTGCAAACACAAAATTGTAAATGTCTCCATCTCTTTCAGGAGATGACATAGACATAAAGAAATAAAGTACAGCAAGCATATCTGTTACAATATATGCCTGTATTGTATGAATCCCTGAAATGCCGCTGCAAGCAAAAAACACAAGGCTTTTCCCCTCATTTGTGCCACTGTAAAAATTCCCAAAATAATTCATGCTGCCCCCTAGAGGTGACAAATAGCACTACCTTGGTTTGCTCTTTCCTGAGTTGCTTCATGAGTGACAGGTTATCGTTATCCTTTGACCTCTCTTCCCGTAGTCTTCCCACCACAGCTGAAGTCTCTGCAATACAGGTCTTTATAGCCTTGTCTCTGCTGATATGGGCATCTATTAGCTAAAGCAGGCAAAATTGAGCAGGGCAACAAGTTACATTATGCACAAAGACCTGAAGGATCTTATTACAAAATGTTCATGCATGACAGACAGTTATGCTCCCTCGAACATACTGTACAGCCCAATCACAAACACATACAGTGCATACAGTGCATACACACACACACACACACACACAGAGGACAAGGCTCAGAGCTCAGAGATAGAAAAAGGAAGATCAAGGAAGATCAAAAACTTTTTCAAAACCTCAACATTTGTTTAGTCAGGCCTGAAAGTCCATTATGATAAAAATAAAATAAGCCTACCCGCTGATCTCTTCAACCCATGTGTTTAAGCTACACAAGGTTTAAGAGAACAATACCACTCTCTCCCTTTCACAATAACATTGTACATTTTACATTTTTCTGTAATAGGTCTGATATGATTGCTTAGGTGCAATTAGGAGACATCACCATCTAGATAGGCTACCAGTGCGATGGGCAATGACCCTTTCGAGAATATTTATTCCTAGCCTGGCTATCACTAGTCAAGGAAAGGAATATAATGTCCGCAACACTGATAATTGCTCCTGTTTAATGTGAAAAAGCAATTTGCCTGATGAAGATGCAGTAGGGTCGAAACGTTGCTTTTTCACATTAAACGGGAGCAATTATCAGTGTTGCGGACTTTATATTCTTCTCCTAAGCTACTCTCCATTTGTCCTGCACCTGCAAGGTGGGATGTGCACACGGCTACTCTTCTTGAATATCACTAGTCAAGCTCAATCTTTTGAGATTGAACACTTGGACATGGAGTCTGCTCTGTATTTTCTACTGCATAAGGGGCATGAGCAACGGGCACAGTTCAAATCACTGAACACATTTGGATAGTCCTTCAACCAATCAGACTAACGATCCAAGTGGACTAGATGGACAAGCCAGTGTGTGACTGGTGCCCACAGATTTGTAATGGAAGCAGGGTACAAAAATGTGGAGGTTTCCAGCCTGAGCTGGAAGGCCGAAATCCAATCGCCGGCAGATCGGGGTGGGTTTGCCCAGTCAAGTTTATCCCTGCAATCTAACACTTATCCAAATCTTTCTCTCTCTCAGACAAACAGAAAAATATATAGACACACATGTCACACACAATTCCGTTGCTAATGCAGAAACAAAAACGCACAGATTCATAAAGATCTTTGCAAGTCTGGGTGGCATCCACTTTTCCAGAAAAGGATGCAGTGGGCACGGTGGTGTTGAGCGCATGGACAATACGGTCATCCAGGGTTCGCATGGCTTTCAGGACTTCCTGTTGGGAAAAGGCAAGCGTAATGTAGCTTAGAATTCCTGAAAGGTTCATAAAGATATGTTTAAAAGTGTGTCAATACTATTCACCATGCATTTGAACCATTAGTAAATTGCATGGTTCCACGGTTCCAGTGTCATTAGTGGGTTAATGTCTGATCTCCAATATGGCAACATGTCAAGGCTCGATCAGAAGTTTTGAGTTACCATGTTTTGAAACAGAGAGTTAGACGAGTTCGACGTGCTACGTTAACAGTTATGCTCGGTGCATATTTTGTCTTTGCTGCATGGTGCATATATATAGCCAAACTGTGACATGATTCATCACGTAACGCTAAGCATACTCCACCATACTCCTCCTACAGATTGTGAAACAGTGATTGTGACAGTTAGCTCACAATGATCCGCATGACTGGACCTAGCTTAGGCTTCTATAATGACTAGTGAGGGTCACTCATTCTGCACTGGAGTTATGCAGCAAAATAACACGCCTGACAGCTCGGCAAAACCAGTTTGATAATGATAAATATGGCTACATCCACATATATTCCCAAAATGGTTGGCGATACAACTCAATGCACCTTTACCTGAAACATTGAAAAGTCCTCACAGTTTAGAGTACCGCCGGGCGCCGCCATTGTGGACTTCAGGGTCCAAGGCTCGTCGACACTACTACCTGCCCTGGCGAATGCCTGAACAAAATCGGCACACCTTATTTAATTAATAGTGCGCGTTTGATAAATGATGAAATACTTTGCATTGACCCAGACTAATTCCGCGAGCAAGGGCAAAATAGTCTAGAATGAATGCACTTATGATTCGTCATTTACTTAAGTCAGCGCAATTTTTGACGTTCCTCGATTTAACTAAGCGCTAGTGAATATATCCTACCTGCAGCAAACACTAACAAAACAACTGAACACCAACGTGTCTGCCATCGTTATTTTTGCCATATGGAATGTCACTACTGCGCACACAGATTATGTAATTGAATCTGAGACAGGCTCCTCTCCGCGTCTGCTATGCGCGTCTGTCACATTGGGTCCTAGTATCACTGCTGATATGTAAGCAACTGCTCCACTACTTGCTGCGTGCTGATTGACTTTCAACTGCGGAAGCAGTCAAACTTCTGCGAATGTAACATCAGGTTAAAACGGCTTCATGGTTTCAAAAATACGATCACACTCTTTGTAAAACGCTCAACTTGAATCATGATGCTCAATTCGATCGTTAGGTCTCGTCCCCTCGGTAGTTTCTTGGGTGAGTACACAGTGTCTTTTTTGTTTTGACAGGTTGAAGCTGCTGCTCGCTAGCTAGCTAGCTAGCCAACCAACTAGTTTGTTTACTGTGGACTTGTAGAGTTTTGCACAGACTAATGGGTATCTCGACGATAACAGTGTTACTTACATGATTGTATTCGGAGTGTTTCATTTTATACTTTAGTTCTATTGTTTAGTGGTGGACAGATTCATAGTTTTGATCAGGCTTCATGATCTGTTCAATGATAATGTATTGATCCTACAACTAGCGCCATCACCTGTCAGGTAGTCATGTAGATTCAATGTCAGTGGTGGTGAGACAGAAGGTGTTTTATCACAAAAATATATATACTCTCTCAAATATCTTTGAAAAGTGTGTATGTGATCTAAAATTACCTCTTGATTGTCGAGCCAACGTTAACACTGCTCAAGTCTTTGTCTTTGATAGATAGATAGATAGATAGATAGATAGATAGATACTTTATTGATCCCCAAGGGGAAATTCAAGATTTGTATTCGTCTTGGGAGTGACATAACCCAACAATTGTTTTACAGGGCAATGGCGTCGTCAGGCTGTTGATAATATTTGTAAGAGGAAAATGTGTGACAAACCCACACCTGTGGCACCCGCAGAGGCGAAGCCAGCCGCCCGAACACAGAGCAGTAAGTTTCCAATAATTTCCAGTAATTTCCAAAGATCTCTTAACAAGTAGGCCTATAATGACTGCAATCTCCATGGAATTGTCTCAAATTATGCAGATCTAAATATCATTTATCATCATGAACTATGCCTTACACATTTACTTCAACGTTAAAGTCTCTGTAAAATGTGTTCAAAGGAGTTTAGACATTGTATCCTCAGAGGACACATTACTGAAAACAGTGTGTGTGTGTGTGTGTGTGTGTGTGTGTGTGTGTTGGCTGCCTGTCCCTTTTATATAAACTAGGTTAAGGTTCACACTTTTCCCAGAGGATTCTCCAGTCATAGTGTTTTCTGAAGAGCGTGTGAACCAAGAACCCTTCATATAAATATATGTATATGTCTGGAAAGATTGACTCAATGATGTATCTGTGGCACAGAACCACATCAAGGTTTCAAACTGCCAGGATACCGGCCGTCAAACTTTGACCAGAAGATGCTCATATGGTCCGGCCGCTTCAAGACTAAGGAGCAGATTCCTGAGATTGTATCGTAAGTGACCATTTCCTATTTACATGTAGGATTAACCATCATCCGGACCACCTTCAACTTAGAGACTCTTAAGTCGATTTTTGGAATAATTTCATTTGGATTCAGTGCAATCGACATTCCCATCACACCAGTGTCGGCATAGAGGAGAGAAGTACTTCTATACTCTTTGGTGTCAGTACTGGCTTGATTAAGTTACATGTTGATCACGAGCGCACTCTGAGTCCTTGTTGTAAGGCCTCAAAGCTGGCCAAAGCAGGTCTCTCTGACGTTAATTGCTGTAGTGTCTGGTTATCTGGCAGATGATCAAAGAACAGGAAATTGCTGGAGTCTTATCCACATATACTAGCCCTTTATGCAGATGCAGATGCTTTTTGCAGTTGCAACCCGTTCACATATCATGGCATTAGAAAGCATTTTTTGTTTTGTAGGTATGAGATGCTTGATGGTGCCAGGAACAAAGTACGTGTCAAGGTCGCATACCTGATGATGGCTATAACCATTTTAGCTTGTTTGGGAACGGTGATCGTGGGAAAACGGGTAAGATGATATTGCCTTTATTACAAATATAAACCCCATTACACTTCTTCCTACAGCAAACATGCATACAAAGCACCATATAGATGAGGACTTTTTTTCTAGTTACTTTTGTTTTGTTGCTACATTTTTTATTTACGTTGATACGTTGACCAGCCATTAACGCTAGGTCAAATTCAAGACTCTTTTCCTCAAGAGGGGTCTAAAGGTATATCTGTTCAACATGCACTTTGTTTATTAAGTGTTTCTTATGCGTTAGGCTATTGAGTGAATTGACATTGCTGTTTATTATTGCTGTTCTCCTTGGTGTATTCTTACCAACCTTAAAATTGTTTGCTGTTAAATTTAACTATTGTATTGTTATTTGTATGTCGTTTTGGACAAAGGCATCGGCTATTTACCAAAACCATATAGGTACAAAAGCATGTGAACTTGTTTTGCAAACAAAGTCCACACTGCACTTCTAATCAGTGATCATATCACTTGCAGTAGATCCCGTCAAAAGTCTTTTGAACAGACTATTCGAAGGACTGAGCTCTTCGGGGCATTCATCAACAGTTGAAACACACACCTGTTTCACTGTTAGTGAGCATAACAGTCCCTTTGCTTGCTACCCTAGGGCGCAAAAAATCACGAATCGCTCATTACCATGAACATGGAGAAGAAGGCTCGCTGGAGGGCCGAGGCTCAGCAGGAGAGAGAGGCAGCAGCAGCAGCAGCGGCGGCGGCTGCGACTCTAGCCACTGAGAAAGCCCAGTGAGTGAGGGACTCTGAGGAGGAGCAACACCCCACAAGATCACGTCCTGGATTCCTCACCTATTAAGGACCGTTTTTGGTGCCCCCTGTGTGTAACTAGTAGGTAGTGCAACCCTGCTTCAGGAGGACCAAAGTAGACACAAAGTACAGTTTTGTTCAAGGCTTGAGTCACTGGATCAGATCTCTAGACAGGACGTATGGTCCTCTGTTAGAGAAAGACTTGTGCTGAGAAGTGAAGTGCTGAGCGTTATGTCAAAAGTTTATATTCAGCGATCAGAGATGTAGTAATTCAGTTTCCTCACACAGCTACTCCTCTGCCACAGTGACCTTTTCAATCTTATCACGCTGCTGTTTTTAAGTATTAAATAAAGAAATAATCTCCCCAAACTTGACTGGTGTCTGCTTTGCAGGACCCAGTGGTTCACTCACATTATGGTGAAAATGCTAAACACCCGTAGCTGTAAAGCTATTGGGAAAACAGACTTGCATTTCCGGGAATATAGCTAGTGGCCGGGAATATGGGTAATATTGACATCAGTGGCAAGCATGTTGACCAGAGGCCTGAGCTAGGTAGCAAGGTAACTGGTAACTGGTTGACACTGATTGTGTAAGGACCAACCAGACTTTACTAAGACCAAGAATGCCACTGGCATTATTATAAGAACTTTTATAATTGCCTTGTCTCAAAGACATTTTTAAGCATGAAATACTGTACATAATTAATGTCTTATTAATTCATATCAATTAATATCTCTTTATACTTAATTTCAACCTCCAGGATGTAACTATGAATCCCAAGATATAGAACATAGTTGTTATGAGAGAAATGTATCCTACAATGATAAATAGACCCTAGCATTGAACTTGATAGGTGTAGGATCAATAAATAAAAGTGCAATATAATTCAAATAAAAAGTCCAAACTGATGGTCCACAGAATTACTGAATCTAATCTAATGAGGTTCCAGACACAAAGTAAGACCATGATCCGAGTACAGGGGCTCCATGAAACAGCATTTATGCAAATGGCATAACAGAAAACAGATACACAACTCAATACAACAGCAGTATTGAACATGAAGAGCTGGTTATCTCACTGGAGAACATTTAAAAAAAAAAAAAAATAATAATGTGGTAAACAATCTTACAGCTTCTTTAGCTATTAAATCACCAGTATTCTTTTTTATTATTATTTTCAAGTTTAATTTAGAGTTATTTTAGTTTCTGTTATATTTTGCTTGTTTTTCCACCTCGATTTCTGAATGAGGAATTATGGCACCTTCGGTATAGACAGATTCTGAACCCCCAAAAAATGAAACTAAAGAAATGCTTTTTTTTTTCCTTTAAAGGAGAAATGTCATATCATCCACATCGTTTTCCTTTTTTCACGTTTTATGTAGGTATATCTTCATGTGATAATCAGCATGGTCTAACAGAGTTTGTCTCAGGGAAACGCACACACACGCACACACAGACATATATATGGAAAATTTGTTCAGCAGGGATCAATCCTTGGCATATTCCAGAGTCCGATTTGAAAATGAGGTTGTTGTTTCTTTTTGGAGGGGGGTGGGGGTATGTTTCTACGAAACAATCTTGCTCATAAATATTTAGTGTGTTTTGCACTTTGCTTTTGAGCATCTTAAGTCTTGTCACCAGTGGTCTCTGCACACTGTGGGCCAATGTCACGTAAAAGGGAAGCAAAGCTCAACATTATACCACCTCTGCCTCTGTGTGTGTGTGTGTGTGTGTGTGTGTGTGTGTGTGTGTGTGTGTGTGTGTGTGTGTGTGTTTTCATTCTAAATGTCCTGGGTTAAGTCCTAAAGGTAAAGTGCTGATGAAGATGCTGCTTCTGCTGATGATGATGAAGGTAGTAGGGGAAGGGAAATCAAAATTGTCCTGTTTGAAGTCTCTCTTGTCGGATCCTCATAGATGCGCAGGATCAATATTCCTTTAGAGTTTTTGTTTTATGTTTTTATTTATTTATCTGTTGGTTTCAGTCCAAAAGAAAACTACAACCCCCATAATTCCAAAGGTGCTTTGTAGAACTTTGCTTGAGAGGCGAGAGGCTGGCTCATGCTTGTTGGGTTGGAGCCACGTTGCTGCAGGATTTCCTGTCGTCCTGTCGCTTGTAGGAATGCATGATATATTATCTGAGCACAAAGGTACCCAGATGACGTCGTCAGTCACACGGTCCAGACTTTGCAAGTCTTGCGGTCACTGAAGTTTGAAATAAAAAGCTGCTGCTGCTGCTGCTACAGTCTGTACATTTCAGACCACTGGCTGTGGGCAGCTTTGGGAAGCTTTTTTTTTGTAAAATAAAAAAAGAGAACAACAAAAACATCTAATTCCAATAAAAGTGCGTCGCCTTCAGTAGAAGTCTTTCAGTCGTAGGGGTAAGGGGGGGGGGGGGGGGGGGGGCAGACTGGCCGTTCTCGCCACAAAAGTTGAGGCGATCAGGGAATCACGGGTCCAGTGAGCAGAGACATGGATCACGCCATCACACAGTCGCACGGTCAGTCCAGTGTGTGTGTGTGTGTATTTTTATGTTTGTGTCTTTGTTGGTCTGTCTGTGTTAACAGATGCAATCTCAGCCTGGAAGGGTAAGGGGGTGGGATGTGACCAGCGTCTCGCCTGTCTAAGGAAGTCAGTATTGCAGTTTTGAAGTCAGAAAGGCAGGTTCACTCCCAACAACCTACAGGATCCAGGGGGGGGGGGGGTAGTTAGGCCAATGGGGACTCTCCTACAATGGGCTTGCAGGAGAGGAGACAGGATGAGTGACTCTGGTAGCTTGTTCGGTTGTTGGCTTGCGATACGGGGTCTGAATGGGAAGGTTGACGACCATTGGGCTGCATTAGGTAGACAATGTTAATGTAATGCTTGTTGACTGAAGGAGAGGATGGTGGTGGGTTTGGGGGTTGGAGGAGGGTTGAGGGTAGGTAAAGCGCGGAGGAGAAAGCTCAGCGCATGATAGAACAACAAGAGCGCAGTCAGTACTTCAGAACTCGCAGACTTCAGACAGCAGGAGCAGCCGAGAGTGACGGCTCCTAGAACATCACACTCTGTGTATAATCATTAATAATCATGATAATTATTCAATCATTCTCTCTGAGAGAAGGGCTAAGGGGAACTAGGGGCCGGGGGAGAGAGAGGGGGTCGGGGGGTTGGGGCTAAGGGTCATCTCTCCTGTGGAGCTGCAACGGCGACAAGGTTGGGGAGAGGGGGGCGGTTAGGGTTGGCGGGTGGCAGGGGTCAGGGGTCGGGGGTTAGAGCTGGAAGCCTTCCATGGGCGCCTCACACTGCTGGAAGAGGAACTGCTGCTGCTGGAGGTCCACGGCGGGGGCCAGCGCTGGGTCCTCGTCCTCGGTGCTGAAGTAGCGCTCGATCAGGTCGAAGGCCTTCTGGTAGATTTCCTGGTTCGCATGGCCCTGCAGGAACTCCAGCTTGTCCAGGCCTGCGAGAGAGAGAGAGCGAGGGAGAGAGAGAGAGAGCAAGGGAGAGAGAGAGAGAGAGAGAGTGTGTGAGAGAGAGTTAAGCAGAGTACATAAACATTTATTATGAAAGTACGAGAGTGTAATACCACACAGCTGGCGGCGATAGCTTATCTGTTTGTTCACACACACACCAGGACTTTGGTTATTAAA
The DNA here is from genome assembly GCF_963854185.1 of Sardina pilchardus. NCBI lineage: Eukaryota > Metazoa > Chordata > Actinopteri > Clupeiformes > Clupeidae > Sardina > Sardina pilchardus. Next base: position 22,689,327 of record NC_085012.1, read on the forward strand.
AGAGACATGCACACAGTAGCTGACCCAAGAAGTGCATCTGTGTGTTGAGCCAAGCGATATGGTAGGGGGGTAGTCATTTTTAAGTTTGTAGTGAATGTGTGTGTGTGTGTGTGTGTGTGTGTGTGTGTGTATGACAGAAACAGAGAGAACACAAACCATAGGCCTCCTCGATGAGGGCGCAGTACGGGTTGATGCCGCCCCCCCTCTTGGCCTCCAGCTCCCCCAGCCGCAGGATGTTCTCCAGGCCGTTCAGAGCCACCTGCACAATCTTGGAGTCCATGAGGGTCAGCAGGTCACACAGGGGCTTGATGCAGCCCATCTCCACCAGGTGCCTGTGGCAGGAAGTTACGACAAGTTAGAATTCCCTTCACGGACACGGACAATGCCCATGTTTACATGGACAGCATGTACCAAACTATTGACCTTACTCAGACATTCTGACATTCTGGTATTGTGATAATAATACAATATTGTGATTATGGTGTTTACATGAGCTGTTGAAGGAATATTCCATTTATATTCCTGTTCAAATGATAACAGAGATCATTTCAAACTGGGTTCTGTTAAGTGCTTTTAGCCATGTTGTTGTGTTATGGTGCCATAAAGATAAAGCTGAGTTTGATTGATTTGATTAATAACACGGTTATTAATGACATGATAATGATATAAATGAATGTCAACAGAACTCGAACTTTGAACGCCACACCCATAACACAAATCAGCAGTTATGATTCCTCAGTAATATTTTGTGATAAGCCATTCAAGTTACAAACATTTGTGAACATGTAAGGATTTCTGCACTGAATCAGTGACAAGGAGGAACACTACATTTCAGTGGGTGGAGTATATACATTACATCACATGACACTTTCCCACGTAACACTGCTTTAACAAGGAGCCTCCATCTTGTCAGTAAAGTTACATTTTAACTTTGGAAGGAGGAAGCACAAAAGCCAAGGGCTAAAAAGTGCCCGCCAAAATGTAATGAAAGCATTTTCACTGTATCATCCTATCTCTCTGAACACTCTACACAGGAAAGGCACTGTTCCGACTGTAGGAAGAGAAGCTCCGACTACTCCATCAAACACCTTATCAGCTGCCGCAGGGAGCGCAGCCGCTCCAGCACAGTGTTTAGCGTCCAGTCCAAATCAGCAGCCAGCAGCACACCGCACACGGCTAATCTCTGTCCACTCCATCTATGCCCACTCCGTCTTGGACTTCCAATGCGAGAGGCACAGGTGAATGAAGGCAACATTAGTGGTTGTTTTAGCTTTCCACACAGCCGGCCCTTACATTTCGCATTGCTGTCGTGTGCCGTCGCCCGACTCTCCTCTCGTTGACTTCACCTCCTCTGTCAACACTCGTAACGGTTAGCAAACAGAGGTGTCAGACATGGGCCATGCAGTTAGTGGAGCGGGATTTATGAGTCTCCAGAGCATATCTGACTGAAAGTTTGGAGTTCATCCAAGGACAAGGCCACCCTTCCCAGAGAAGGTAAAGCCCATTCCTTCAGGGCTGCATACTGGAGTTCCGTGTAAGGAGCTGCTGTCTTCACTCACTACCTCACTGGAGTTCCTCAGATGGCTGTCATATCTAAGGATCCTGCTCATCCCCGTGTGCCCAGACACACAACACCAAAGGCATTCTGTCCCTGAGCCACTTTGAACATCACCAGAGCTTTTGGACTCTGTGGAGCTCCTAGTCACAAACCTTGGGCCACGCCACATCTGATATGAACTGATTATTTTTGATCCAACTTTGTATTGCGTTTTGGACACCTGAATGTTACAACAACAACTTTGCAACTAATGCCATGACTCTCAGACAGAATCACTGACCCATGTCGTTCAAATTTAACTCGACTGACAAGCACAGACGAGTAGCTAACTTCAATCATTTGAGTGGGAGCCCAGTCCTGTACCTGATCTGCTCTGTGGAGCCTCCAGATGTGGCGTTGGTGATGGCCCAGGCGGCCTCCTTCCTCGTGCGGAACTCCGCTGCCTGCAGGATGCTGATGAGCGGGGGCACCAGCCCTGCCTGGATCACCAACTGAGCGCACACACACACACACCACACACACACCACACACACAGAGGTAGATGTTAATACAAGCACAACTGCCATAATTCCACCCAGGCTTTGCAATACTACTTATTTTGCATAATGAGTTATGCAAAATGTGCTTATATGCGCTTTCAGTGTTCTGCTTTTTAAAGCATCTCTCCTTCTCACTTGCACAAAGACACAAACACGGAACATATCGCTACATATTCCACCACGAGTTGGAGTGCAAATTGTAGGAGCCCTTATCCCCAGCAGAGCGAGCATCAAAATACATGGCGGAATATCAGAACCGTTTTGTTTAATCTGTGCTTTCCTGGAGGACTGAGAAGTATGAGTCATCCTTCTCCTCCCCTGTAGCACAAACAAATATTGGACAACCATCACTTTTCTTTCCGGTAGCAGAGAGAAATATCAGTCATCCCTTTCCTCCCCCATGGGCAGCAGAGAGAAGGGAGCTAGGCGCACACACACACACAGACACACACACACACACACACACACACACACCTGTATCTGAGCGCGGTTCCCTGCGGTGATGTTGGAGATGGTCCAGCACGCCTCCTTCTTGATGGACTCCTTCGGGCTGGTGAGTAGGTGGAGGAGAGACTGCAGTGCCGAACAGTTCAGGATCACCTGCAGACAAAACGCACACAACAGCCATGAAGTCATTCAAACACACACAACCCACTCAGCTGCTGCTCAGTCCCTTGTGCAATCCTGCAGTCAATGGATGACAACTGTACATCTTCACTAACAATGTACTGTGTGTTGTAATGCATCTAAACGTACTGCAAGAAAGCAATTCCGTTAGCACTGTGCAACAACAGTAACTTAAGACTCCACACTTTTGTACAAGAATTGGATACAAATACTACCAGAGTATCCTTTACTCACTGGGAACTTGCACTCGGAAACTCTTTGTACATTAGAATTGAACAGAATTCTAGTTCTAGAATAACTAGTACAGTCCTGCAGTCAATGGACAATTATAATGCATCTTCTTTAAGAACATTGTACGTATTTTACTGCATTTCAATATATTTTATTAAAGTTGTTGTGACTTGAAAAGTCTTCATCCATTAGTATTCAAGATAAGAATGTACAAATTCAATTATTACACTGCAAAAGAACTTCTTAAAAGTGTCATACCTCCACAACTGTGTCAAATCTGGGACATTACCTTATGGCAGCCAACTTTTATGCAGTCTAAGCTTCTCCTAATTTGCCTAATCATCACATTAGTGCCTTGCCTGAGTTTGCATTTCTTCTTCTTGCTTCAGTGGACTAAAAAGTGTACATGGTGTGCATGTCGTGCATAGTGGAACCAGCCCATGACCCGAGAGCCGGCTGAAGGCTGTGAAGGGGACGAGGTCGTTACCTGTGTCTGCAGGTCGTCTCCTGTGACGATGTTGCCCACTGCCCTCAGTGCTGGAGATACCACCTTATAATCAGAGTGTCTGTACACACAGAGGACAAAAACAGTCAGCTGGGGAGAAACGTCTTAGAATATAATTTAAAAAAAAAGTAGTAAACATCCTGTTTAGGTCGTTCTTGCCACAGACACACCGATGAACCCAACTGATTTAAACCACTGCTTCCACCTCCAAATAACCCCAATTCACAAAAACGTAAGACATTATCATGAAAAGCAACCATAGTTGCAAACGAAACAATTATAGAACGGGGGATTCAACACAAACAGGTGACGAAACACTGTTTTGTATGGTGCCAAGATAACGGTGAAATTTGCCTAAGGATTAAAGGTGAACTATGCAAGTTTTTTAGCTTAATTTGCCTTAACTTATCAGCTTCGGAGTCATTGGAATGGTTATTTGACTTATTTCGGGTTGAATGATGGCTGTCTCACTTCCCCCTAGCGCCTGTGAGCGTAAAAACCACCGGGCCGGTGGCACTGACAAACAGAATGTCTCCAGCCTCACGATCATGCTCATGAAAAGGCAGACTGATCGATTCAGGAGTGTTGTAATATATACACGCTAATGCTGTAGGGGAAGCTCTGCAGAGAAACCTGCCAGTGTAAAACGAGCGAAAAAACAAAAAGCGAAAGCGAAAGCGAAAAAAGCGAAGAAACCGGCAAACCTGCATAGCTCCTCTTTAATACAGCATTTTTTTTTTTTGCCATTTTGCTCTTTTAGCTCCCTTGTTATTTTGTTCCTCGGTTCACTCATTCGAAGCCCCCCTGCTCTTATCCCTGCTCATCTGGTCTCTCTGGATGCCCAGATCCTTCCCGCCCAGTTGTCTAGAGACCGATCCCCCTAAGAGATGCTTACAGCAGCAGTTCCACCAGTCTGCGGCAGACTCCCGAGTCGATGACCGCCTGGATCTTGTCGTTGGGGCCGTCTGACAGGTAGGAGAGTGCCCAGCATGCATCGGCCAGGATGTCCGTGTCGTTCACGAAGAGCAACCACGAGAGGACACTGAGACACGGAGACACCTGGACAGGGAGGTACACACGTCAAATGTGATGCACTGACGTAAATACACACACCAATCAGTACATTTATTTAACAGTAGATTATTCCTATTTCCCACTACAAGTGCCCATGTGTGCTACATCTGTTGTGCCTTATTATAGCCCAGAGCCATTGAAATTGTGCCATTAATAACTGTCTATATTTGATTAATACTTCTAACACAATTCAGAGCACTATTTTTATCCCCATGTCCATATCCCTGTGGAAGTGCAGTCTAGTTACCTTAGAGAAATCTGGAGGTGGGTTTTTGCCTCTGCACAGGTTGGACAAGGCCCACACGGCGTTCCTCATCATCGTGAGCCGGTTCTGCTTGGCCAACAACCTGCAGACCACCACAGCAGCACATTACAATTCACATCTACAGGTAAACTAAAAGGTAATGGTCGGGTATTCAGCAGACACCTTTTGTCCAAAGCAACTTGTAAAGACACTCTGTAGAGGTCTGGAAATAATTCATTTAAATGTATTAATTTAGCAGGTGATTTCATCCAAAGTGTCTTATAGGTGTTTTGCCGATCAAGGTTTTTTTTAACTATATGTATGCTCCCCAAATTGCCCATATTGCATCCCTGTTGTATCAAGCACCAAGTCACTGTTTTTGCATCAGAAACAAAAAAAGCTGGATTCTCCAAAAGACATGTAACAATAATAACCTGCAGCTCAGCTACTTACTGTACGAGGGAGGGAAGGATGTTGCAGTCTACCACGTAGTCCCTGCACTCTGTGCTGTCTCCTGCTATGTTGCCCAAAGCCCACACTGCCTGTGACATGCATCAGAGAGAGAGAGAGAAAGAGAGAGAGTGCGTGAGAGAGAGAAAGAGAGAGAATTAATTTAGGAGTCAAAGGCACAAGATCTGAGGTCTGCCAGGTGAGGCAACTCTATGAAGATGACTCAAGCACCCACCTATTTGATTAGAATGATCAAAGCAGTCTGTTGCTTTCATAATCCGAAGACAATGTCACGTGTAGTAATTACATAGAGGTTCAGTAATTGCATTACAGTATAATCTGCAACGACTCCACATGAAAGGATGGCCGAGATATTTGCATTCACATGAAGCAACATCACTCCCGGAGCACTCCTGGAGCACTCCGGAGAACTCCTGTATGAATGTGTACAAAGTACATTTCAGTGTGTGTGTGTGTGTGTGTGTGTGTGTGTGTGTGTGTGTGTGTGTGTGTGTGTGTGTGTGTGTGTGTGTGTGTGTGTGTGTGTGTGTGTGTGTGTGTGTGTGTGTGTGTGTGTGTGTGTGTGTGTGTGTGTGTGTGTGTGTGTGTGTGTGTGTGTGTGTGTGTGTGTGTGTGTGTGTGTGTGTGTGTTTTATTCCCTCCGCCAAGGAGCTTATGTTATCATCAGGATTTATTTGTTTGCTTGTTTGTTTGTTTGTTTGTTTGTCTGTTAGCAAGATGACTCATGAACTTATGGAATGATTTCAATGAAATGTTCAGGAAAGGTCTGAAATGACCCAAGGAGGAAATCATTACATTTTGGGAGTCATCCGGATCACCTTCTGGATCCGGCAGGCGCTTAGCGGAGGTCTGTGCTCAGAGTGCTTTTCTAGTTGTTTTTGTAAACATGTTTTGTGTGTGTGTGTGTGTGTCTGTGTGTGTGTGTGTGTGTGTGTGTGCATGTCGGTCGTAGCAAAGTTACCTGCTCCTGGACGTCCTCGAAGTCTGAACTCAGCATTTCGATGAAAATGGGCACAGCGCCAGCCTGGATGACCACTCTTGTCTGGTGGGACGTGCCTGAGGCGATGTTGGTCAGCACCCACGCAGCTTCAAACTTACAGGATCATAAACACAACACATTAAGTGCAAAGTTACATTATTCAGATTCCTCCTAGGTTGATCAATGAGTGTGTGTGTGTGGATGTGGAAGAGAGGGAACAAGAGAGGTTGATCAACTATAAAGTGTATTGGTGGACTTTATGTGTGTGCAAGTGCATACCTGTAATGTGCAGTTCTCCTTCCTCTTAAGGAATTCCACGAATCGGTCAACCACACCAGGAGTGGCAATGACCTCATCAATGGGAGGGTTAGGTTCTGATCGAGATAAACATCACAAATGTAAACAGCCTGCTCTGCTCTGACCAAGCCTACATGCCTTAGATTATAGACATAAGGAATGGCACTGCTGTGAACACCAATACACATCCATCCTCCCCTAACCATGTAGCATAAGCACACCGCATCACTTTGGCTTTACTTGGAAAAGTCTTTATTGGGGGCAAAACAGGCTGCTGCTGCTGCTGCTCTTCTAACATATAGCACTACAAGTACTGCTATGAACTGCTGCTGCATTGTCCGCTGTAGACTCTTAAGCCCTATTCAGTCTACAAGTTACTAGCCACAAGAGACCAAGTCATGTTAATGTAATTCAGCGATTACAAGCAACATGACCCATTTCCAGTTCAATTTTTTTTATCTTCTAAGGCGACATGCAATGAGCAATGAGCAAACCACTGTGCATGTAAACAGGGCTTTACCTTTCGAGAGGAGCTTCCTGAATCGTTGTGTGCCCATCAGCTGTTGCTCAGGTGAACTTGAGAAAATCATCTGTGTCATGTCCTCTGTGATGAATCCTACCTGGAATGTACAGACAGACAGATCTCAGTCACTTCAGGAACACTCATTAACACTAAACAAAGTAATCTAATTAACTATTAGGGGCACACATACATTTATTGGTACACCCTGTTGACAAGTAAATGATCAACTGTGTTTGCCAAGGCATGCAATCTCAATGGCAAAGTGATCTCTTCGCTTTTGAATATCACTGCAACATGTATGCAAAAACCTCAGTTGGAATTAAGTGAACAGATGTTGTTGCTGAACTGTTTAACAGGATTGTTTTAAGAGTGGTCTCTCACCGATATTTGGTCGATGTTGTTGGCCTGGGACTCCAGGTACCCACTGTCCGACATCCCATCATCCTCCAGTGCTCCATCCTCTTCCACGGTGGCCACATTCCTTCTCTTGAACAACTGAACGACAACAAAAGCACAGTCTTCATTGTTACAACATAATTAGGTCTTCTCAATAAAGAATACCATATATATTGTTTATGTCCAACACCAGATGCTGGAGCATTATGTCCCTCATGGTCTTACCTGTTCATCTTTCTTCTGTTTGCGTAGCTGCAGTCCTTCCTCTTCCCTCCTCCGCCGCATCTCATCTGTGTTGAGGGACTTGTTCTTGTAACTCTTGAGTCGCGCATTGTCTTTACCCTGACTCATGGTGTAACCTGATGGATGAAACAGTAAACCAACATGCACATCAACCACTGGAGAATGTACATTTGGTTACAGCTACGAGTCAAGTGCAAATATCATGCAATCTGTTGGGGCGCGATCATTATGAATATGCATGCTTCAAACCATCCAACACATCACCAACAGGAAAAGTTCAGTACCCGAATTAAGCATTTGTCCATCGACCATTTAGACAGATCAATGTATGAACAAATGCCACCATGGACCACAGACTAAGCTTCCTCCTATTCATCCCACTCATTGAGGTCAGTTTTACCACCACACAGTTTGTGAAATGATAGATAAAGCTAAACTTCATCACTGTAAGAGGAAACACACATTAGGGGAACAGGGTCTTTCCCTTATGGTCGCTTTCACAACTAAAAGAAGTTAACGTTACCATCAATGTGTCGTTCTTTGCACCACTGCTGACAGAGTAACCCTATCCAAGCAGATATGACAGTTAGCTAACCGGGCGGCTAATGTTTTCGGCGCCTCTTCTAACAAATCAATGAAGTCACTACAAGTGTAAGTATGAGTTACAACTCGCAAACTATCATCAGCAGGTAAAACATATGAAGTGTCTATTTCGTACAAGCAGGCCATCCATGACTCCTTGAAGCAAAAACACGAGAAGAAATCAACAAACCTCAGCAACCTAACGTTTTGACAGCGTACGCCCTTAACTGCGTTACCGTCAACGTCACTTCTGAACTGACCGGCTAGGCTTCAACTGCCCAGATGCAATAACATAGCTTCCAGCTGGCTGTCATAAAGTATACAACATTTACACGATTTTCAAAAGGAATTGTATATAGCTTCTCAATATTAAGCAGTCTGGATCAGTTCTAACTTACCGTTACCTTGCTATCTTCACCCGTCGTAGGTCAACGTTACGCCAATGCTAGTCGGCTAACCAACTAGCCATTAGCGACAGAAACACCGCTCAGCGTAACCTTCCTGTTCATGATTTACATTTGCCAGTTTTCTATTCCTTACATATACAATCATGCCATTTATCAAATGACAATGTCTGGATTAGACTAACGTTGATTACCAGAACAAGATTCAATCTCGTCCTGCCTTCAAACAGCTGCGATTAGCTCTACGCAGTCTTTAGCGTCGCTATTAGCCTTAGCTGAGAGTTTTATTTCAAGCTTTCCTAAGCATTTGCTTAGAAATCGCATTGGCGCCTGGCTAGCTTGCTAGTTAGGTAAACCCGTAAACCACATCTGATACCGTTAACGTTAGCTGGCTGGCTACGGGCTAAATAAGCCTGTGCTATTCTCGCTATCTCGTCAGCGACAAATCATCTTTCTCTTGATATAACACGACCAAGTGCTTGCTGCTCGTCGTCATCCGTAAATATATCTGATACTAACCGAGATGGCAATTTCAGCATAGTGTCTTTCATGATCACTGACCTGTCAAATTTGTCTCTTTTATCCCCCACTTGGCTTGGGCCACAGCTTCTTCGCCTCCGCCGGTATAATAATACTGCGCATGTGTGAATTTACCTAAAGCAGTGGCAGTCAGAGCGCATGCTTGGTGACTCATTTTGCTGACTGGCTGACTGTCCATGGTATTACCAGAGCCCATTAAATTCTCTGGTATTACGTTGGCTTATGTTTTAGTGTCACTATTCGTTGCCAGTTGTTCTCAGAAATCTATATTTTGATTTGAAACTTTCAGCACAGACTGACTTCTGCTATTTGTTTGGTATTTTTTACGTAATACTAGAAACTGTATGTAGTACATCGTAGTGGACAGCAGGGGCATCAAAGGGTACGTTTCTAAATGTTATCGTGAGATTTCACCGGTCACCTAAATTCAACCCCTGAACCCTGACAGACAGAGCGTTTGGAAAGGATTAAACGACTTCAGAGTATGTTATCTTATCTTTTTGTAAGGCGTTTATGCCTATCTGCTATTGGAGAGACAGCATGCGGCAGCGGAAGGAGGCCAATCACAATTCAGTGTTGCAATGTAAGGACGTCAGCTGTCAACTACAAAGATGTCTCACCTGACCCCGGTAAAGTTGTCCCTCAACTGTAGTGTAGTCCTAGGCCTACTGTAGTGTAGACTACGTCCCCACTATTGTATGCTCATTATTATGCTAATGTAAAATTACAACGCTAGCCTATGATTCGGCTATTTCTAACAAAGTCCTTTTAGCTTTGTTTCTAACCCATTTCACTGAACAAAATTAAACTGAGCTGTTCTGTTCTGACAAAGTATAGGCCTTACTAACCTACCAATTAGCCCAGTTTTAATGTCCACCGCTTTTGTTGTCTATAATCTACTATTCTGTGAAATCTATGGACATGAAACTACATTGTTTGACAGCATTTCTGACAGCTCATCTGGCCACACCCCCAGAAAGGGAAATTAGAACACCATGTCATGTAGGCTAGCCTATCACTATTATAGTGTTCAGGCTAACTGTTAACAGCCAAGTGGTCACATGCTTACTACAATGCTATACTAAAGAATAGGCCTATGTGCAGATTATTATTGTTTTGTTTCTTTGCAATGCCAGATTCGGTGGTGTCTTATGAGAAGATGCAATCCATGATGTCCAGCAAAGATATCCAGTTGTTTGATGTGCGCAATCCTGATGAATTCCAAGCTGGACGCATCCCTGGCTCTATTAACATTCCACGTGCGGTGACAGCTGAAATTCATCCGCAGACCCAACGGAATATTTGTGTGTGTGTGTGTGTGTGTGTGTGTATGTGAGTGAGAGAGAGAGAGAGTGAGTTAGAGAGTGAGAGAGTGAGTGGGTGAGTGAGTGAGAGAGAAAGAGTAAGAGTATGAGTCAGTGTGTGTGTGTGTGTGTGTGAGATAGAGGGAGATAGATGATAGAGAGAGAAAGAGAGAGAGAGAGAGAAATAAATGTGTTATTCTTTTCTTATTGTGTCTTTTTCTGTTGCAGTGAATAGCCTGGAGCAATCACTGAAGCTATCTCCACAACACTTTGAGCTTCTATTTGAAGCAAAAGCCCCTGGGAAGGAGGATGACAACATCGTTTTCCACTGCCAAGGGGGTCACAGAAGTGCATCAGCACTGGGGATTGCCAAAAGACTTGGCTACATGAGGTAGCCTGTCCCACATAACCATGACATCCAGTACACACCATTTCCTTCCCAGTAATTTAAAGACTAATCACATTTTTTTTCTACCTTTCCCCTTTCTCTGTTTCAAGGGCTCGGCACTTTGCGGGAGGATACCGCGAGTGGGCAGAACGAGACAAGTAAAAGGTCGAGGTGGTGTGGTTTGTTTTGCCAACCATTAAACAGGAAAATGGAAGCCATGCAGTTACTGTAAATGTCAAACCGAAGGTTATTATATACTTCTCCGGGGAAATTATTGACCACTCCCATAGACTTACTTTCAATTCAGTGTGGCTGCTTGGAAAACACGAAGCAATATCTCTGTATCTGGTTAAGATTGGAATTGTGTTCACTCCATTCCTTTACTAATTGGATTTCATTTTGATATGGGCTGAGATAACAACTGTTTAAACCAATGTGATAATGACAATGTGATGGTAATTTAGTCATTAAAGTTTATCTTGATGATCCGTGTATTTCAATATCTACAAAGAGAAGTTATCTGACACAATCGATGTCTGTGTTATTTTCATGTTGAATAATTAGGTGTCCTCATGGCCCACAGTGTTTTCTTTATGTCAATTTTTTTCAAAATATTCCCCTTTACACCACAAGGTGGCACCAATGCAATGTGTTTCTCTGTTCTGGTAAAATGACACTCATAACAGTGTATGTTTACAGCCCTGAACGAATAGGCAAGGCCACAGGTGCTGAAGAGAACATTTAGGCTTATCAGTATGGTTGTGGCCAACAGCAGCTTTGTGAAGAGGTGTCAACAAGTCAGTCAACCCAAGGCTGCTCTGTTTCCCATCAGCCTTGACAGCTGGCACTATGACAGCCACCATCCCAGCTGCAGCACTGTCAATCTACTCGTATGTACCAACAAGGAAATAAAAGCATTGAGGAGATAGGTCAAAAAAGGGACATGGTGCTTAAAAATGTACTGTGTGTATATGTTATTTAAGTATCTTGAAAACAGGGAATTTTACTACACTTTTATTTTGCATCGCACATGCCAGGTGGAGATTGAACGCAGATGCATAGATCTATAAAAAGGTATTTTATATGTTTTTTTTGCAGCTGTAGCAGCCTGTAGTTTGTAGCTGAATTGGATTTCATTTTTGTTGTTGCTGTTTATCCTCCCATCCTCCACCTCATCTTCTTCTCCTCTTCCTCAGTGTCTTCTCCCCTTTGTCCCACACCCTGAATACTGATCTAGAATGCTGCCACAATACATTTCACTCAGCACACCAACCCAGACTTTATCATACTGAGGCATCTACTGGAGTGACATCCCCCAAGATGTCTGTTAAGCAGACTACCTGCCTGGGTCCAACACAAGGGCACAACAAGACCCCTCAAGACAGGTCAGAAATATACAATCAGTTTCTTTGGAGACAGCTAGTCTGGGGTAAACCCTGTTAACTGACTTCATTACACCCTCCTATACCCGCTTGTGTTTGCACATGGAAATTTATGGTAGTTATAGTACATCTAGCATTTGAATATTATAAAAACTTTGTCTCTAGTCCTGCGCGTGCGAGTACGTGCGTGCGCGTGCGTGAGCGGTGTGGGTCAGCATCTACATCTACACAAGGAAATCTCTGACAATACCAAGGTCTCGGAAGAAAAATACATCAGCTCTAGCAAGGTCATATTGAGTCTAATAAGTAGGCTCTCCCCCAAACTGTCTCTCACACAGAAGCTGTTAGCACCAGTGATCTCAGGTGGGGTTTATTTTGAGACAACCCGATAATAACCTCTCACTGCGCGCGACGGAACTGCCCTGCTGGTTATTTTAATTTACAGGTAGGCTGATCACCTAAAAAGATGAACCGTCACAGGCTACTGGAGACAAACAGAAGATTTTCCTCATGCTAGTTGTCTGTTAATCGGCTGATTGAAGAAGGTATTCGTATGCTGATAATAATTTCTTATAGATTTTACTCGGCTGACAGGCTATTCATCATCTTGTCCAGAGCATGCCGGTAAAGTCGTTTATATTAGTCAGTTTATGCACTCGTTGAATTTGTTTATTGCAGTATTTCTAAGTCTTGAGGGGAAAGAACTTTATATTGCAACATATAAAAAAAAAAAATAAAAAAAAAACAATGCCTGTCAGCAAACCTCCTCACAGCGTTTCGTGAGTGTTTCCTCCCGCTCCCAGTCTACTTAGTTTTCGAACTGTCTTCCCTCTGCTGTTCCGCTGGAGAATGTGGAAGAAGATGCGGGCACTCACGCACCAAGAGCGTCTGCGCCACGCAAGAGCTCTCTGGAAACCTGTAAGCCATGTGGCTTAGAAGGAATTATTCAACACCGAAAAGAAGACGAGAATTATCATTTTTGTGCTTTAATGAGTCTCAGACTTCGAATTATCCCCCAGTGCGCCCGGAGAATGGGAGCCATCCCCGCTTGGAGTAGGCTACAATTCGTCTTACCATCCTTAAACCATCTAAGTTTTATCCTTCTGGAGCGGCAGAATTTCGAAGTGATTGCCTGTAAATTCAGCACTAGAAAAGCGTAACAGCTGAACTCTCAGGTAAGAGGAATGTAAAACGTATATGATAAATAATGTTTGTATAATCATGCTATTAATGACCTTTGTATGAAGCATATGTTTTAATGTGTTGTCTCGCATTCATGAACAGGTGATTTCAAGGTGATTTTATCAAATTGCTATCATGCTATTTCTAACTCTTTCAGCCTAATCTTATACTGTCCGACCGACTCTGGCTGCCTTAATTTATAAATAGGCTACTAATAAAAAAAACTTTAATTTACGAAAGGACATGGTTACGTGTACGCGGTAGGCTGCTCATCTTTGAATTTCTGTACTCTGAACTCCATTTTTATTGTGTCAAATGGCGGCATTTAAGCTATGACATTTTGCCAAGAGTGGTTCATTTTTAAGAAGGTACACAGTTCCAGTGTTTGACCCCTTAACAGCACATGCAATAAATCTCACACCAATGCAAATGCCAGACTCCATCATGTCTGCGCAGGCTTTGAAGCATGACGGTGTGGTTTCAGAGAGGTCTAATTGAGCACGGGATTGACACACCTTTATCACCCAATTACAGTACCTCCCCTCACGTGAAAATGATAGACAGACATTTGCATATTGTTGTGTCTATGTTGGATGTTTCTACATGTGTATGGGTCGTAAGCACTGTGTAATTTGAATGCTAAGCACTGGTGCGTTTCAGGTACAGGAGCACCTTTACAGGAGGACGGACAAACGCATCACTGCCTCCCAGCCCATACATATGTGGGCTAAACTGAATGGGAGGCAGCTTTGTTTGCAGAGAGAGAGGGAGAGAGAGAGAGAGAGAGAGAGAGAGAGAGAGAGTGTGTGTGTAAAGCTCTAATGAGAAGTCTTCTCCCAGGCAGTCGTTTGGGCAGAAGCATTCACCTTGGGTTTTTTTCTTTTGTCCTCTATTTTTCTTTCTTTGTTTGTAAGCCTTCTTTAATTTCACCTTGTTCTGTTCAACTAAGGTGTGTCATTCTTCATATAACATACCTAGCAACTGTGGCACACTAGGGAAGCCTATTAGACATCTACCATGAGAAACGTGCTCCATGCCCATGATTCTGAAGGAGTACGTATGATTTGTGTGTGTGTACACTGATTGAATTCTGATTCAGGTGCAGGTGCTTGTCTTTCTCTCTCTCTCTCTCTCTCTCTCTCTCCCTCTCTCTCTCTCTGTCTGTGTGTGTGTGTGTGTGTGTGTGTGTCAGTGTGGTCCTCATATCCCTCTATCCCTGTGTCATTGCAACTCAAGAGCTCATCCATGGCGATGTTCAACGATGCTGAGTGGTCCTGGAACGACTCTTACGGCGGCATTCCAGATGGGAATTCCAGCGTGGAACAGCTGGAGGCGGAGAGCGAGCGGAACTACTACGCCATGTTCTACTCCCTGCTCATCCTGGCCATTGTGTTCGGGAACGTGCTGGTGTGCATGGCTGTGGTGAGGGAGCGCTCCCTCCAGACCACAACCAATTACCTGGTGGTGAGCTTGGCTGTGGCAGATCTACTGGTGGCCACACTCGTTATGCCCTGGGCTGTCTACCTGGAGGTAAGTCTGGGTAAAGTATGAAGGCACATCAAAGTGAGTTTTAATACAAAAGAGCCAGAATCCCCAATGGTGGCCCTATCAAGCAAACAACGAAATGCAACATCAAACTAAAAAGCAGTTAAAATGCCAAACAGCGAGGTCCTCCACTGGGGCTGATATAAGGTGGAGATACGTAAGCCACAGACCAGCTGCTGTCCCCAGAGCACATCTGTGAGCTGCTTTGAAATGCAAGTATGCCTGAAATGTTCGTGAAATGAAATGAAATGGTTGAAATGAAAGGATAAAATATTCAACAGGTCCAAATGTGCCACAACATTCCCTGTGTCTATCAAAACATTTCACTTAAAACTGAATTTTCAAAGATATAAAGGATGGTATTTTGTAGAATAAGATTGGTTCCAGGGCTCTGTGGAGTCTTCTGGCACACAAGAGATGCTATCGTGTGGATTGTGATATGAGTGAAGAGGCCTAGTGACACTTAAGTTATCTAGGAAAATGCGCTCACTGTAGCTTAGCAATTCATTTATTCATGCATAGGTCTCAAATGTAGTTATGAGCTTGACATTACAAATTGTGTGGGAGAAATTTGACAGGTAAGGATGTCAAGGATTTGATTTATTAGTATAAAGGTGAATCTGGAGTGCTTTTACATGATATGCAAGTATGTCATTTTTTTCATAGCATAAGATCTTTTTTATAGTCTACATATGTTTGAAACTTATTCACTAAAATAGCACAGATCTTTGGTTGGTGTTAAAGTCTTAAAACAAGTCATTTCAAACATTTGTCTTAAATGAGGGTTAGAGTTGTATGCACTCAATGTGGAATTTGAGATTAAGTTAAGGTATTCAAAATTCTGCGCAGCATGAAATTATGAGACAGGTTAAATGTATTACCCCGGCTTTAAATGAATAATGCAATAAACTTGCACTTAAGTGAGGGTTTTACTGTATTTTGAATTGGAGGTTGAGGTTTTGGGAGGTCAGCCAAGGGGTCTGGCCAGGGCAGGGACTAAGGGTACAGGTCTGCACACACATGGGATTGGATGGAGCAGGATCCAAACCACAAGATAAGGTCTGCTTGCTTGGTTACTTTAGAGGACTAGGGTGTGTGTTTAGGCTAGGGGTACATTTGACTGGAATGATGGGAAGGTTGTCGTATAATTTGCACCGGTGAGGGAGGTGAAAGAGCTGTCTGATGTGTCTGCTGGTGCGCGGGTGTTGAGATAAGGTGAATATCATTATGGTAATGGCTGAGTTGAGCTTGGAGTGGGTTACCTTGAGTTTGAAGGTGACATTCAGCTTGTGGTTGTTGCGTTGCTTTTGTTACATGTTTAAAGGTAGGAGTGGAAACACGAGAGAAGTTAAATGTTGCTAAATATAACGCATGGCAAAGGGGATATGGATGTGCTGAGCGGTGGCACAGGCAGTACCGTGAGCCGTAGAATCGTTCTTCCACGTCGCCAGCGATACGGTATGATTAAGGTAGGCGTTGTAGGGCTCCGAGTTCAAGCTCAGCATCTTGTAGTCACCAGGGGTCAAGCACGCTGCGGTTATTAGCGCGTCCTGTCGGTCACAGCTCCGTGCGTGTTGGGTCTCGGGCCTCCTCAGCATGGCCTCTGTTCTGTCTGGTGGTGACAGTGACTGGGGTGTTGTATTACGGTACAATTAGAGCAGGAGTAAAGGGAATGGCGAGTCCATCTGTTAGTGCCGGCAGACCTGGCAACCAGACTCCAGCGCTCTGCCCAACCACACATTAATCTCTGTCACAGGACTATTACCTCACCGCTCCTGAAACCACCTACGGCTGCGTCTGTCTCAAGATTCCTTGTGTGTGTGTGTGTGTGTGCACGGCACGCGCGTGTGAGTGTGTGTGTGTGCCTGCATGTGTGTTTGTGTGTGTGTGTGCTTGTGTGGGTGGGTTTGTCCGTGTGTGTTTGTGTGGGTGGGTTTGTCCATGTATGTTTGTGTGTGTGTTTGTGTGTGTGTGTGTGTGTGTACACTCATGTTTGTGGAGGAGAAAGTTGGCTTTTCTGTGGTTCATCATCCTATGTGTTACACAAGCGTGGGTGTCTTCTCCTTAATTGAGTGTATTAGAGAATGACGTGTTTACATGTTACATGATCTCTCGCTCTCTCTTCGCTGTGTGTGTGTGTGTGTGTGTGTGTGTGTGTGTGTGTGTGTGTGTGTGTGTGTGTGTGTGTGTGTGTGTGTGTGTGTGTGTGTGTGTGTGTGTGTGTGCGCGCGTGTGTGTTGAACAGGTGATGGGCGGTGCATGGCTTTTCAGTCGACTGTACTGCAACGTCTTTGTCACGCTGGATGTGATGATGTGTACTGCCAGCATCCTCAACCTGTGTGCCATCAGCATCGACAGGTAAGGCAACCTGGGCACATGTGTGTGTGTGTGTGTGTGTGTGTGTGTGTGTGTGTGTGTGTGTGTGTGTGTGTGTGTGTGTGTGTGTGTGTGTGTGTGTGTGTGTGTGTGTGTGTGTGTGTGTGTGTGTGTGTGTGTGTGTGTGTGTGTGTGTGTGTGTGCACAGTATGTGGTGATATTTATGTCTGTTCATTATCCCGTTAATACAAAAAAATGAGTTAACCCCTCGTGACCTCCTGGTGGATCGAAACGCTATCTTATTTTACCTCTGGATAGAAATTGTATTAATCCCACACATGAAAAAGGAGTGTGGAGATTAAAGTGCCTGCTGAATGATAATAGGCCCATTACACATTTAAAGAGGTGCACCAAGAAAGACCTCTATGTTGCGCTTCAAGGACACAGGAGTGTTGCAAGCTAAAAGACATCTTTATTAGCAACTGAGGGCTGATGGATTGAAAGACAGCTGGATGGCTGACCTGATGCTCCTGAAATCCTGCAACTCTCCCGGACCAAAATCGTTCTGTCTCTCTCCGATCTCCGGGTCAGGTTCAGGCCAGATCAGGCGTAGATCCGTTCCTCTGGGCAGTACTTTCCAATCCATTTAGCAGAGCAGGCAACTCCAGAGGAATGGTGTATAAGACATCTCCTCCTGTCACAAGCTCTTTAAATATTTGATCACAAACTGCGCTGCCCTTGGAAAATTCAGCTCTGAAAACTTTTGTATGACAACAGCCTACTAACGGTGCATTGTGCTTTTGCAAGTGTGTATCATACATGTGTGTGTGTATGCATGTACTGTAAGAATGTGTGTGTGTGTGTGTGTGTGTGTGTGCATGTGTTGTGTCTCTCTTCAGTGTGTTGTGTGTCTCTTTCAGTGTGTGCATACCGGCTTCCTGTGTGTATTTGTCCCTTGTTTATGTTCAATCACTTACATTATTTAGATGCCCTCTGTGCCCAGATCTTGTAACTTTTAATATTTCACCGCCTCGTGGGGTCTTTAAGTTCTTGACCTCCTGCCTCCAAGCAAATTCTCTCTCTCTCTCTCTCTCTCTCTCTCTCTCTGTCTCTGACAGTCTCCTATGTGGGCTTAGATTTGTTGGTTCATATGGTGATATTTTGGGGGTTGCTCTCTCTCTGTGTGTGTGTGTGTGTGTGTGTGTGCGTGCGTGTGTGTGTGTGTGTGTGTGTGTGTGTGTGTGTATGTGTGTGTGTGTGTGTGTGTGTGTGTGTGTGTGAGAGAGAGCAGTCGTTATTAATAGCTGGGGAGTGAGCTCATCAGTGGCAGGTGCATAATTAACACTTGAACAAGGGGCGCCCTGTGACAGCTTTGTTTTCATTTTGCGTGTATGGATCCATATGAATCACAGAGAGGATGAAGAATATGTGTGAGAGAGAAAGAGAGTGACAGACAAAAACACAGAAATTAGCAGAGAGTGAGCGAGAGAGAGAGAGAGAGAGAGAGAGAGAGAGAGAGAGATTGATACAGACGGATGGAAGGAAAGACACAGAGTGTGTATGCTTGGATTTCTTCGGGGGATTAAATCTTGCCTTAATAGGATTAATATTGATGTTGGGGTGATTGTGCCTTTCTTTCCAATGAATGTTTCTGTTGTGTCCATCTGATGTGAGAGCCGGTAAAAGAAGGTTCTACAGATGCATGCTGGGAGAGAAAGGGAGGAAGAGAATGAGAGAGAGAGAGAGTGTCTGCTCTCTTTGTTTCATTGTTCCTCCTTGTTTGTTTTCCACCGCTTCACCCTCTTCATCCAGCATTCTCACTATGGAAAAAAGGGAATTAATTACTCTGATAATGGCGTCGATGCTGATGACACTAATCTAGTGATAATAAAACTCTCGGCTCCAAATTGGGTCGAGCTTAATTACCGCTCCCTCCAAGCCCAAGCTTCGCCGCCCAGTTCTCACCAGCACTCACAGATTCAATATTCTTGGCATAAACACCAGTAATTAATTTTTTATAAACTAATGCTCTTGCCTTTTTTCTGAGGAGGGGGATGGGGGTGGGTTTTATTGTGATAGACTACTTTTTGAAAGAGCCACGACGGGCAGTCTCAAAATTTTGATCATTCTCTTACCCATTGATGCCAGCCATTTTGTAAACCCACACAATTAAAGAATTGATTTTGCTAACCCTAATTAGCATTCAGAATATATGAGGCGGCAATTTCACCCTCCAGCTATTTCGTTCTCATCCCTTCTTCTCTCTATTTTTATTTGCCTCTATTTGTCTTTGGCATATTCTCTCTTTTCTCTCTTTATTTCTCTATCGCTTTTTCTCTAACTCCCCATTTCCTCTTTCGCTCTCTCTCTCCCTCTTTGCTTCTTCATTCTCCCCTCTCTTTATGATTCTTTCAGAGTTGCTTTTTTCTCTCATTTCACTCTTTCTCTCTGGCTCCCTATCCTCATCATTCATCAACCAAATTCAGTTTCAGACTATCTTAGACAGAGAAAGAAGAAAGTTCTAGCTTTCGCTCTCTTACCCTAACTGACGTCAGTCTACGTTTTTTTCCGTTCTAACCTGGCTGATGTGTGTGTGGTGGTGGAGACACAATGGAGGTGGTGATGGCTCATATGACATTGCATTCTCCCTCACTGTCATTCTGTCCCTTCCTCTCTCTCTATCAATTTGTGTGAATGGGCGTTGTGTGGTCTTTGCACGTACATGGCAGTGTTGATGTGCTCCAGGACACCTTTCTATGTATTTCACACATATACGCACGCACGCACGCACGCACGCACGCACGCACGCACACACACACACACACACATACACACACATTTCACACACAGACACACACACACACACACACACACACACACACACACACACACTCTCTTGTATCTTTCTTACTCTCTCATGAACACTCTTGCCCTCTGTCTTTTTCTTTCTGAGGTACACTGCAGTGGTTCTGCCTTTGACATACAAAACAGGCCCCAAGCTATGAAGGGCCACGGGGGAGCCCCTCGGATATAGTTTATGCCAACCCCCCTGCACCAAGTTTAAGTTTTGTAGGAAAATCATAAATATAACATCAATATTGGCTGAGATAAAAGTGTCAGAGACTGTAATGAAAGCTTGTTATTGGATCTCCAGTCTCTTTCCCTACTGCACAAACAGCATTCAAACATGCTCAAACAATGTAATGTTTTTTCAGGACCACGGACAGCGCTGTTTGTTGTACACTGTGAAGAGATTTATTGTGTTTATTTGTTTTGAACATCAAGCCACACTGTTCGCTAAAAAGCTATAACCTGGAACCATGAACATAGATTACAGCCAGAAAAGCAGTTCACGAATGAGGAATTTGAATTTGAAATATAAAATACCAGATCTCAGTCAAGGGCAGTGTACTGCCCTACAAAGCGAAAAGGCAGTATAGCTCCAACTGCAGCTGAGCCTAGAGTTACTTTGTACACCAGCTGTAGAGAAAGTACCCCAGCAGCAAGCAAGATCAGAATACCCTCCAAACATTTCCTATAATATGAAGGACATTACACACAAGCACATGGAAAATGTAGGGGAGGAAGGCAGGAGATCGTTCACATCTCGTCAAAATGGCAGCCCACAGGTTGAAAGAATGCCAAAATAGGCACAGCAGGATGATAATGTGTTGTTTTATGTATGCAAAGATTTACCCCTCGGTACTTTTAACCGCCCCCTCAGTCACTTCATGCTGGTGTCGTGCCTGATACAAAACTACCAAACCACAGTTCTCTTCCCCCGATCTATGGCACTCTAACTCTTTTTCTCACTGTCACACTCTCTACATTTGTATCTTCCTTCTCCTCTCTCTCTCTCTCTCTCTCTCTCTCTCTCTCTCTCTTTCTCTCTATCTCCCAGGTACACTGCAGTGGTGATGCCTGTTCTGTATAACACCACGCACAGCTCTCGTAAACGGGTGTCCGTCATGATCGCCGCTGTCTGGGTCCTGGCCTTCGCCGTCTCCTGTCCCCTGCTGTTTGGGTTCAACACCACAGGTGGGCCACCTGTTTCCTTTACCTTCAGAAGGCAGATAAACCTCACACAAGTCCGCTTTAAAATGCTCTCAGTTGGGGGAATCCTTGGAGGTCTGTGTACCAGTGGCTGTTCTGGTTATCAGTCGTTTTCTCAGTGTCACCTTCAGATAAAAGCCGCTGAGAGACTCCTGGTGTAGACTAACAGGCTGGGGCTCAAAAGAGGAGGATGAGGAAGGTATCAGTACTCAGTATCGAGTTTCTTCAGAAATCCAGAAATAATAATCAGAACAAAAATACCTGCAAAAACAGAATTTAATACATATTAACCACTGAGGCTGTTTCTGCTGTTGTTAGCTAGAGGCAATTTAGTCTGTTCCACCATGCCTTTTTACTACTGTATGTGTAGAGTTCCAATCCACATCCCTAGTGGTACCATACCCAGAGCATTGTCTGGCCCAGGTGCCCAATAGATTTGGAATTTGTCCCTTCACGTCGCTGGCAGCATTGCACCCTGGAACATATCTCTGCCAGGTTCTGTTTACATTTACATAAATTCATTTGGCAGACACTTCTCTCCAGAGTGACTAATAACGCGGGGTCCAATAGAGGTGAATCGTTAATGGAGGATAAAACACACAGAGCGAACGACGTGCTAGAAACGCAAACCTCCGCTTCAATTTGGCCTCCTCCACTCATCCAAGTGCCGGTGAACTGACAGCAGGCAGAGGAAGACGGAATAGATGGAAATGGAAAGCATAAAGGAAAAAAAGACTTTAATTAAGGGGCTTGGGGCTAAAAATGTATAAAACATGTCGATGATCTCAGAAGAGTTGTTTCACCAACTTACTTACATCACAGCGGGAGGACTTTGGAAGACAAGAGTCTCGACTGGGACATGTTGAAATGCATTAATGGTCCCAGATGAAGGCTAGATGTAGATCCGTTTCTGACATTGTTTCTGTCTGGAGGAGGAATTGACCATCTGAGGCAGTCCCAGTCGTGTCAGTGCTCCAAATAGCAGGTTGACTCATACTGTTCATTTCACACAGCTACAGCAGCCTAGGACATGCTAACCTACTTATAATATACTGTATATCATGTAACAATGGCCAGCAGGTGCTGAGATGTGTTGTGATCTAACCTCATTACTAAATGGCCTCAGATACTTGATTGTGATTGGTGCTTAGCATGAATGTGTTTTAGCCTCACCGCTCACTGATGGCTGATGGTCCGAATCTGAGATGGGATTGCACCTGACATAATGGCCTTGGCATGGGCTTGGCATTATCTTTGACATTACTAGACCATCCTAACCAATTGTATTGATCAGGGATTCCCGGGATCAGGGATTCCAGGGAACGTTCCTTGTTGTTTTTCCTCTGACCTTTGCAAGTTGATAATAACCTGCATTGGCAGTGAGGAATCAATGCTGTGCAAATGTACACATTGTTCCGTTGTATCGCTTCATCTAGCTCTACCGCTTTTGAAACAGTAAGGTTGTCATCCCCTCTGGTTGCTGACGGGTTTGCTTGGTGGCTGTGGCAAATGTTGATAAGAGATTTCCAGACTGATATCTCAGCGGGAAAATGAACTGATAGAGACGGGCAGAGCCATAGTGCAGGTTATTCAAATATGTATGAACTGAGGGTATACAACACAAGTGTAAACACACATGGATGCAGTTGAGAATGGTCAATAATGCATCAAATCAATGGTCTGCAACTGCCATGAATAAATTACTGCCTAAAATATATCATGTATCGTGCTATGCTTTTTATTTTAAAGCAATTTATAATGTAAGACTGAAGACACTTATGATTATTTCATGTGATAGCCTTTCGAAGGAAGTTTTTAGAGGACATAAATACTTCTCTCATATCATGACCATTTTGGGCATTTCCATCTCAGTAAGCGCCTGAAGATCATTGGACTTGGCTTCAAAGCACTCTGCATGCATGCTGGCTATTGAGAAGTGAAATCTCCACCATTTAGCACAAATCATCCTGTCTTCGTATCTCTAGTTTGGATAAGAGACAGAAAAGAAAGGCTTCAGCAGATGGGCCGCTTATTCTGTCATTGGATCCATGCATGAAACACAGGCTGAAAAAAGGCTGGGCCTTGGTTCCTGAAACCTCAAGGCTACGTTGTTCATCGTTTGTGAGTTATGGTGTGTTCATGAGATCTTGGAATAATGGGAACATTTCCTGTGGTGACGTCATTCTTCCGACTGTGAATGTTCAGGTGCTTTGTAGTCAGAATATGGGAAAGGCATGGACGGCACAACAAAGGTTAAACGTTAGTGAGGTAGGCTATATCTTTAGAGTCTTCATTATGCGTTTTAAAACAACATTATCGGATGACCCTGTTTATTTAAAAAAAGAAGACCAAGGTCAGACTTTGTCACTCAATCTCTTTTCAGTTTCATTTGAGCAATCATCTGTGCATTGCAGATTGATTTCTGAAATGTTGTTCCTAGGTGTTAATTTCCAGGAAATCCAGGTCTCAGCTAACCCATGGGTACAAACCCATGTCAGACCCTGGAAACTCATAAATCCCTAAATTGGCAAAATGTGAGGTGGGCTTCTGCCAGTTTCTGGCGGATAGGGAAAATGCAACGAGTGGGAGCCAGAAATGATAATGAAGGTTGAGCTATTTTTTTTCTTTCATTGACAGTTTATTGGGTTGAGCGTGAACATGAATTGTTGTAAAATAATGATAAAAAAAGCTTAATACTAAAAATATATATTTTAAGTTTGATACTACGCATTAAAATGAAATAAAATCTTTAAAAAAATAGAAACCTGATGATCACAGTGGTTCATCACTTTGTATTTTAACACACCTTGTTTCTGCCCTTTAGTCTTCATACTTGAAATCCTCTTGGACTAATGACTTGGTGGCTGGCCTGTGTCCAGACCAATTGCTGTAACAAGGAACGTTGGATGCATTAGAGAGTCTCAAAGCGCACCAGTCAATCACTAATCACCGAGGGGCAACAGTTGCTCATCACTGATTAATGATGAACTAGAACAAGATCTGTGGCTTGTATTGAATATCGGTGGCCCCTGGTTAAGCCAGACACCCTTGAGATGGGTCTAATGCTGATGAACAGCTAGTTCCCATCTGACTCGGGTGATAACACTGGGGTCCACCAGTGAGTGAAGGAATTGATGAAGGGGCTTTGGTCAGTCCATTATTGATAAATCAGGGGGTCATCGCCCTTCTAATGACCTGCTCATGTTCCTCCTTGCGGGTATTACTGTGTGTGTGTGTGTTGTCTCTGTTTATCTGTTTATATGGGAAGGATGTTACTATGGTTTGTGTGTGTGTGTGTGTGTGTGTGTGTGTGTGTGTGTGTGTGAGTGTGTGAAAGTGATGTTTCCACTCTCTTTATCTGAATAGACTAGGATTTGGTCATTGCCATTTCCATTATTTGTTTTTCTCACTATCTGTTTAAACATGGATTTGGTATAATCGTTTTCTTCACTCTCTCTCTCTCCCGTATGTGTGTGTGTGTGTGTGTGTGTGTGCATGAACATTTTATTTCCACTTATCTGTATGAGCTGGTCTGATGGTTTCATATTCAGTTTGTGTGCTTGTATAAATGATGTTTTGTTTTTATTGTTTTGTTTGTGTGTGTGTGTGTGTGTGTGCGTGCGTGTGCGCGTGTGTGTGTGTGTCTATGTGTGTGAGATGTACTCATGTGTGTGTGTGTGTGTGTGTGCCCTTTCCAGATGACCCCACGGTGTGCTCCATCTCCAACCCAGAGTTTGTCATCTACTCGTCCGTGGTGTCCTTCTACCTGCCCTTCATGGTCACGCTGCTGGTCTACATCCGCATCTACGTCTTCCTCCGGAGGCGCAGGAAGCGCATCGCCTTCAGACAGGCCAGCGGGAAAGTCCAGCCGGGATCCGCTCTGCCGTCTGCGGTAAGAGCTCAGTGTGGCACACGCACGCGCACACACACGCACACGTACGCACACACATACACACATACACACACACACACACACACAGACACACACACACACACACAATCAGTATCCCTACAAACATACTCACAAATGTATGTATACTCTATGTATATGAAATGTATAGGCGATTCTGTTACCAACTTACCAAAATAACTTACAGTACGTACAATCATGTACAAATCTGTGTGTATCTAGGGCACTTTGCTTTCTGTGTAATCTCCTCTGAATATGATACGTTATTCTGGATGAAAAAAGCATAACCACAAACATAGATCATAAATCAGCATTGCACGCACATACCTGTCAAGTCTTACTTTTTTTCCCTTTGAGATGTACAGATTTTCACATCACGTACATGACACTAAAAACTAAATCTCATGGATTTGAGTAAATCTCACAGATTTTTCACTCCCATAACATGAAATAATAAAAGATAAGTCCAAGGCTGCTTGGCACTGTGAGTAAGAGACTGATGTGTTTGCACACATGGGGTTTATTACATCTGTGTAGCAGTTCTACAAGTAAACAATGAACCCAATCAATATTGTATTCAGCAGATAAACACCTTGTCTTATCTCATTTGAGTGAGCGTCGGCCTGTTTACGAAAATCCTCACCAATATACAGTAGGCCTACCAATGTGCATTGTTTACCTTCTAGCATGTGTGAGTGGGTAGAGCTCATGCTCATGGATAGCTCATGGATTTTCGTGTCTTGAAACCACTGACCTCACATATTTCAATTGCATCATGGATTTAAGGCCTGCTAGCTTGACAGGTAGCCTACGCATGTGCACCAGATTACTGGGTGCTATAACACACTCACACTCCGCTCTCCACACAGCCGTTCACATCGCACACAGCCACACAGAGTCTGCACAGAATCACCCTTGAATGACCAAGTGTCCCTTGGTAAGGAAGGATCCATAATAAGGACAACCAGTGATTGACAGAGACCGCAGGCTCCCATAAGCATATGCACACATTGTAGTTGCAGCAATTAATTACTTGTGTGACCTTGGGAAAGGTTATGGACTCTTACTATCTACTTTCCACCTACTCTTAATCCATGCATTGATTTCCGTCGATTACATTAAGTGCTTTTTCCAGGCAGCATTCCTAATGTGCGATAGGCATAGTCACATTATTTTATATGCAAGCGCCCTGCACCCCTTCGCCTGCATGCTCATTTGCCTGCATTTGTATAATTAACACCATTAAGGTACACAGGTGTGGAGGAGAGCCCAAAAACTCAAAGTAATTTCTCTCTGTCTTCTTCACCCAGCATATATTCAGTGGTACGGTAGATGTTTAGTGCTGCATGATAAGGTAGCAGTAGCCTCACCTTGAACATGCGAGTCTGTTGCGAGTCTGTTTCATTGTGGATAAAAGTGTCTGCTAAATATGTCAGTGGCTTTAAATAGAGATTTAAGGAACCCTATAAAGAGTATGCCAACCAAAAAAACTTCCTCTATGACATTGGCAGAAGTTACGGAATCAAAATCAAACCACCTTTCCAAACATCTTTCTTTTTATCGATGCATTCTTGAGCTTTCTACACCTTCGATTCTGTATCTTTGATAGAAATGGAATCCCACCTTGAGATTGTGGGACGTTGAGAGCTGATCCCTCTTGGAGACTTTCCAGCAAAGCCATTCTCACCGAACACTCCAGGAATTTCATGATGGAGTTTAGATCCTGCTAAGTGGAGCAAAATTTGATACAGGGGGGGGAAGCATTTTGTAATAGCCTGATTCTCTTTCCTCTCTGATTTCCAAGTGGTCTATTTTTTCCAGCACATCTAATTTTAATAAAGTCAAGCGGAGTTGAGCTGTTGCACAGCGGTGCTCCTCACGAATTCCAGCAGAGAACTATAGAATCATGGAATGAGAGCAGGAAAAAAAAGTAGTGCTCAGTGTTTAGTGTGTGTGTGTGTGTGTGTGTGTGTGTGTGTGTGTGTGTGTGTGTGTGTGTTAACATCCATCTCTCTTTCTCTCTCACACATGCATCTCTCTCTCTCTCTCTCTCTCCTAACATGCATGCCCTGTGTGCTTTCCTCTCTAGGAGACCTGTTTGCAGGAGAACATGAAGGAGAGGAGAGATCTCTCCCCAATTAGGATCAAAGTGGTGAGTATGTGCTTGCATGTTGTTTTGTTGTTTGGATGTGTGTGTGTTGTTTTGTTGTTTGGGTGAGTCTGTGTGTGTGTGTGTGTGTGTGTGTGTGTGTGTGTGTGTGTGTGTGTGTGCGCGTGTGCGTGTGCGTGTGCGTGTCTATGCTTGTGCATGTGTGTGTGAGTGAGAGAGAGAGGAAGTGTGTGTGTGTGTGTGTTTGTGCGTGTGTGTACCTTTGGCATAAGCAGTCCGTCTGTTGATTCATGCGGCTGCAGTGTAGCCTGAAATGAGTGCGAGTTAAGCGAGCGATTTTCCTAATGAAGTTGGTGGGCTGCAACTTTGAGATCTTTGGCAGGGCGCGCCGCGCGCAGTCTGTTTTTAGCGTGGTGGCAGACTGCCTTCCATCAGAGTGTCTTGCACCGCCATCTTCACCCCGGGGCTGAGAGAGAGAGAGAGAGAGAGAGAGAGAGAGAGAGAGAGAGAGGGAGGGAGAGAGAGAGAGAGAGAGAGAGAGACAGAGATAGAGCTGGGAATTTATGATTCTGAAATACAGTCGTGACAAAACACTTTCTCTGGCGCTAAACTCTGCCATGCCCGAGCGTTGGATAACACACGCCCTGTTTTGTCACATCCATTTCCATACGAGCCATAAATCACCACAGAGCTGGAAAAATGTTTTTAAGATTTAAAGACAATTTACAAGTGCCTCCTCGTAAGGGCCTACGCAATAACAGTTTTTCAAGCTCGGCTGGTCAGGCAAGGTGGGATGAAGGATATTGCGAGGGATTGAGAGAGAGGACGGGAGCCTAGGATGAGGGAGGCAGGGGACTGGAAAGGATATCTTATCGGCCTTACCTGGAGAATATGAGAAAATGACCAGAGGGGATTAGGAGCGTAGAGGTAGGAGGACGTTTGTCGAGGAACACTGGTGCTCTCGTGCACGTTATCACATCCTGACCGTCGCAAGCTGTTTTAGAATACCATTTAGCAAAGAGGGGCATGGGCTAAAAGCATTCGATGTTTTACGTAGAACCATCAGGGAGATTATTTGTTAGCTGTGAAAGTTCAGAGTGTTTAGTACTGAGGTCCTGTTAGGTTTCATTCTGAAAGTTCAGAATGTTTAGTACTGAGGTCCTGTTTTGTTTTCAGCAGAGGGTTCTAGTTGTGGATGTTTTGTGAGGAACATTCAGTTCTTCTGACAGCGTGCTTTCCTATTCACTTTAACCTGGTCGTGTTTGTGATCTAGGAGGCCTCAGACCAGCCTCCCCAGGCCAAGGCCCGCCTCCTCCCGAGCTGCCTGCGGCCTAAGAAGCCGCGCACGGCCCCCGTGCAGAACTCGCTGCTGCCCCCGCTGGACCTCCAGAACTACTGCAGCATCAGCCAGGCCTCCTTCGGGCGCACCGACCAGGACGGGACGCCCCACGGCGGCGAGGGCGGCGAGGGGGAGGAAGAGGAGGAGGAGGAGGAGGAAGAGGACGGTGGGGAGTCGACGAGCGAGAGGACGCGGGGCGGCCTCACCCTGCGGCGCAGCTGCGAGGTGAAGGACATGTCCAACGGCCGGACGCACACGGCGCTCCGGCCCACGGCGCAGGGCCCCGCGCTCCGCCCCAGCCAGCTGCGGAACCGGAACATGCAGGCCCGGGAGAGGAAGGCCACGCAGATGCTGGCGATCGTGCTGGGTAAGGATCCGACCACAGGCAACGATCCTTCATCACTGACAAGATAGAGCAACATAATGCATCTCTATGGAAGCAAAATTCGAAACAGTTCCTGTCTGCTTAAAGAGGCGTGTCGCAAAGACGTCATAGTGGGATATCAATCTCTGTCAGATTGGCAAGCAGCTCAGTTCAAATGTAACGTCCTTTTCTAGGTCTGCTTAAAGGGGGATTTCGCCTCGCTCCCCCCCCCCCTCCCCTTTGCGAAAACAGAACGCGGAAATGATCGAATGTGTGCGCCTCTCACTCCGCTTTAACCCGCTCTGCCATAAGGCAGCGGGCGCTGGAGAAGCCCTCACAGGAGGAGCAGATGTGGGCGAGCGCTGCTCTCCTAATCCCACATATACACGGCGCCTCAGGGCCAGCAGCGTGCACTCAAATGTTTACAGCCCGTATACCCTAAAGATACTCTCTTTTGAAAGTTCGCAAAAAGTTCATTAATATTAAAAAAAATAATAATTTATGAGGTTAGATGAGCTCGGTGCTTACAAAAGTTCCCTGTCTGATCTTGTATATTTAAATGAAGACAAGCCATGCATCTTAGTGGCCTTGACTTACATATATTCATGTTCACATTCATATTTGATGTTTCACCTTTCTATTCAAAGTTATCTTTGTCACTTATCAGCTCTTGACTGTAATTATGTCCAATGAATTATAGAGCTGCAGGTAATTAAAATCTCTTGCATCTCTGGAAAGAACAGAATGCCCTCAAAAACCTCATATAATGTGAAATGCCAGGGGTGTGATCATGGCAATGACAGATAGTTCACAGTATTGTGTCGGAATGAATGTTGGAATCCATCCACATCTGTCTCTATGATTTCCACATGAGCAAACTGTATTCAGTAGCAGACAAGAGAAATGGAGAAATCCGCAGTGAGAGTGATAATGTGTGAGATGAGAGACCTTAAACAAAAGGCTGACAAGATAAGAGCTAAACGCAAGGCTGACAAATGCAGGAGCGAGCCCTATGAAGTTCCCGAGAACAGAGACAGGACAGACAAGCAGGCAGGTAGTGTGGAATTATATTTATTTATTTATTATATAACACAATACATTTATTTAATCTTTGCAGAATCTGGGAACAGAACAGGCCAGGGCGTATAAGGTTTCGGCATTTTCTAAGTCAGGTGTTCAAGAGATTGTATCGACGTTGTTTTGATATTTTTCTCACACGTAAGGAAATTTAAGAATAATCTCAAGGTGGACACTTCTGCTTGATCAGCAGTCAGACTCTGAGATGTCTGAAGTACACACACTACAAAGTGAGCGCCCGAGGACTCCAAATCAAAACTTTTGAGGGGAAAAAAAAATCAAAGAAACCAATTTTACGCAACTTAGTCTCCCTCGTCCAGTCTGAGGATCCGCCACTGACCGATGCGTGCAGACGTTGATGTGCGACATTGATGGTAATTCGAGATGTCTGGCTAATTGGACAGAAAATGAGTACGCACACACAGCAGATGCTTCTCAGCTGCGCGTGGCTGGGTGGGGGGCGAGGGGGGGACTCAGCTGGGTCAGCCCCAAGCTAATTGGTCCGACACAGTCATGTGACCTGGCTCACTTCTTTCCTTGTGGCTTGGATTTGAAGTTTTCTGTGCCTGAAATGCCTTGGGAAACGTGTGCGTTGGATGTGGATGTGATTGTGAATGTGTGTGTGTGTGTGTGTGTGTGTGTGTGTGTGTGTGTGTGTGTGTGATTGTGCGTGGGTGTGTGCGCGTGTCCGTAGGGGTGGGGTCGGGGGTTGGAGGTGGTGGTGTTAGGGAGGTCTGACTCTCTCTGGCTCTGATTGGGGACACTGATATCCAGGCTTTGATGTGCCCATGAGCCAAGCTGAGAAGCCACTCACTCACCTGTGCATGCAGCTTAAGCACATCAGCTTAATGAGGGCAGAGGAGCGCGTTTGATGTTTTAATTAAAAAGTTCACGCACGCTCTAATTTTCTAATTTTATCTTTGCCAATGTATACATTTGCATATGTCTGGGTATAGGTCCCTGTCTGTACATCTGTATACATATGTTTCTAGCTGTATGATTTGATTGAATGCATCAATGTGTGTGTGTGTGTGTGTGTGTGTGTGTGTGTGTGTGTGTGTGTGTGTGTGTGTGTGTGTGTGTGTATCGATGTATGCTATGTATGTGTTTTTTCACTTTTCTGTGTGTGTGTGTGTGTGTGTGTGTGTGTGTGTAATGTATCAGTGTATACTTACAGTATGTATGTGTTTTTACTTTTGTGTGTGTGTGTTTGTGTGTGTGTGTGTGTGAGTGTGTGTGTATCAATGTATACTAATGTATGTGTTTTTACTTTTCTGTGTGTGTGTGTTTGTGTGTGTGTGTGTGTGTGAGTGTGTGTGTATCAATGTATACTAATGTATGTGTTTTTACTTTTCTGTGTGTGTGTGTGTGCTGCAGGGGTCTTTCTCATCTGCTGGCTGCCCTTCTTTGTGACTCACATCCTGAACACCCACTGCCGGACGTGCTACATCCCGCCCGAGCTCTACAGCGCCTTCACCTGGCTGGGCTACGTCAACAGCGCCCTCAACCCCGTCATCTACACCACCTTCAACATCGAGTTCCGCCGCGCCTTCATCAAGATTCTCACCTGCTGAGATCACTCACCCACACACACACATCACACACACACAAACACACAAACAAACTCGCGCTCTCAAGGATCCACGGGTGAAAGGATCTTCCACGTCACGCTCTTCGTAGAACCTGGCGGAAGAACCAAGAACAGAGACAGAGAGAGAGAGAGAGAGAGAGAGAGAGAGAGAGAGAGAGAGAGAGAGAGAGAGAGAGAGAGAGAGAGCATGCAGGGGGAAGTGAGGAAACAAGGACGCGTCCTAAGGAGGACGCCTGGCTCGGGAGGACTCGTCCTCTTCTCAGCGAGCCACAGCACTGCTGTCAGACCGACTGTAGAGACTCTCTCGCTTTGCCAGCCCCTGCCTCACGTCCATGGCCGCCTCCTCTCCCCACTCTTGGCACACCACCGGAGCCTGTCAGTGTTATCTTCACTGGAGTAATAGGAACCAGCTGCAGCTCGGGAGCTGACGGGGCTGGGGGAGCTTGAATTGGCTCGACTCGCTCCCACCTTCAAGTGCAGGTGTTTTCGCTAATGGCGCAGTGATCCGTATCTTGATAGAGTCACTCGCCGAGAGCAGCCCGCGAAGAATGTGAAGGGGACACGATGGGAACCTTTGTCTCATTTCCTGTCTCTTAAGTTCCCCGTTTCCTGTGCTTCCTGTTCCCCCCTGGGTGAATGACTTGAGACAGGTTCTTCTCAGTCTCTCAGCGAATCAATACAAACTTGACAAGTTGCCAAGCGAAAAGGCATTCATCGAGCCCATCTCACACCGTGCCATTAAAGACTGAGATCCTCCTCGCGACGCTCAGCGATAAGAAAAATAAACAAAGATGTCTTGTAGCGTCTTGTTGCCGTCACGCTCGCTCGGAATTGTCTGTGTCCTCACAAAAACTCTGCAGATGCGCGTCGCGTCACGTCACCAACGCCTATCTTTAGCTGTCCATTGCTGCCTCGAGCACATGTTAACACTCCAGCTGTCTTTGAAGAGGTTTTTTTTTTCCTTTTCGGTTTATGTTGGCGTGTTCCGAGATTATCAAGTCACAAAAATCGCCTTGGGAGTCTTGTGTTTTATTTTATTTTATCTTTTTGTTGTGGAGCATCGGGGGAATCGCATTGGAATTTCTTCAAGGAATTCACAGATTTGTCGCAGGGACCATGAGCATACGGTGATTGACATACACATGGCGCTTAAGAGATCTGAGAGCCAACCCCCCTCCAACCCCCCTCCAACCCCCATGCCTTTGATACCAGCTTCCCTGGCAGGCAGGGGCCTGTATGCTGTCACCGTATCGGACTCTGGAGACTAGAGGGAGGTGGGGAGGATTGTCATGGAGTAAGAATATATATAAAAAATCGCTTCTGTGTTGTGTGAATAAAGCTAAATGGATACTTGCCATGCATGCTATTGAGCTCTTTCACTTCCTTGCTACGACCCTCTCTCTCTCTTTCTGTCTGATTATCTCCCCCTCTCTCTCTCTCTTTCTTTCTGATTATCTCCCTCTCTCTCTCTTTATGCTCTCTTCTTCTCTTTTTCTTCCTCCGCTTCTACCCCCTCCCCCCATATTCCATCCACCTCTTGATCTCTCTTTCCCTTTCTCCCTCCTTCACACTATCCCTTTCTCTTTTCCCTCCTCCTGCTTTCTTCTCCTCCCTCTTAATCTCTCTCCCTCCTTCTTCCTCTCCTCCTCCTCCTCCTCTCTCTCCATCCCTCATCCTCCTCCTCTCTCTCTGTCCCTCCTCCTCCGCGCCTTCCCCTGACTCCTCTGTGAGTGGCACGTTGACAGAGAGGGGAGGCGGTGAAGAGGCGAGGGAGCGCGGGAGCGAGCGAGCGGACAGCCACGGCGGCGGCTGAAGTGTAATTTTAGGGCGAGACGCAGCTGGACCCCAGCTGAGCAGCGCGGCGACGAGGGCTGAAGATGAATTCAAAAAAAGAAAGAGAGCGCAGAAGAAAGAGAGCAGCACTAAGTACAGCCACCGCATTAGAGCCTCGGCGACAGAGGGACATATAAATAAAGAAAAGAAGGAGAAAAAAGAGAAAAATGCCCCCTTTCACGGAGAGAGAGAGATGCACCCTTTTACAGAGAGAGATAGAGGGGGAAAGAGATAGATAGAGAGAGAGAGAGAGAGAGAGAACACTGGAGAGAAAAATGTATTCAGTTTACTGTCAGTTCTGCATTTGTGTTCAGCCAGTTACTACCCCCTTCCACGCACGCAGCTCCTCAGGGAGTGCAGCTGTCAAGCGAGCCGGGTCTCAACCCCAGGAGTTGTGCCGTGTTGGCTGGTTTTGTAGACACTGCTACTCCATTCACATGTTATTCGCCCTGATGTATTAATGCAGAGACGCAGCTCCGCCATGGAAATGTATGATAACCAACAGACCTCTGCGAGGCCTGATTGGTTCTGGGGGTTGTGTAATGGCACAGATTCCCCCCCGGGAGCAGAAAAAACTGCACGAGTTTCACTCGCGAGTGCGCAGGAGAGAGAGAGAATAGTGGGGGTTGGGGTGCAAGGGTGGGAGGAAGAGGAGGAGGAGGAGGAGGAAGAGGAGAAAGAGGAAGAGGAAAAGATAATTGCGATTCAGCGCTTGTTATGTGGGAAGCAGCCAGCGTTCATGATGTGCCTGCGCTTGCTGTTGATGGGTAGAGGCAGCACTAGACAACATAACAGAAGGCCTTTCCCCCCCTCTCTCTCTCTCCCTCTCTTTCCCTCCCTCTCTCTCTCTCTCTCCCTCAGTAATTATTCAATGAAGGGCCCAGGCCCGGGAGAATGCGCCTTCTCGCTGCCTGAAGTCCTGAGTGTGAAGTATCCCACGTGCCTGACACACAGGAGATGAGGAGGGAAGGGGGGGGGACGGAGGTGGCAGGCAGCCGCTCTTCACCCGTCAGCACTGAGTGCTAGATAGAGAGCTAATGAATTCAATTAGGGCCTCTTCGGTCGCGTTCCTCTCCCCCTCCTACCAACTTTCTTTTCTGTACCCTTCACCCACTCTCTCTCTCTCTCTCTTTCTGTCTCTATCTCTCACGCCCCCTCTCCCTCCCTCTCTCTCTCTGTCTGTCTCTCTCTCCCTCTCTCTATCTCATTCATCTTCTCTCTCTCATTTTTGACTGTAGCGCTCATTGCTCAGGCAGCTGTGCGCGTACCGTCGGGCCCGGCCCGGCCCTCAGTCGAAACCTCCGCGCAAACGCTCGCCAACACTCGCCCGTCATCAGTCTGCCTTGAGTGGCTTTAGGGCGCCCAGAAAGAGCCGAGCAAAGCATTCCGGTTCCGTGCGTGGAACCGGGTTTGATCTACTCCCCGAGTAGGGAGTGAGGGTGCCGTGGTGATGAGATGCTCTTTGACCTGTCAAGTCTGTTTCTCTCTCCTTGCTACTTGAGTTGTTGTTTTTTTTCTCCCTCGCCGGCTCAGGTTGATTCCTGAGTGCTTATGTGGAGTGCAAAGCCTGCCTGCATGCACAGTGATACACACACACACACACACACACACGCAAACACACAGACACACACTCACTACACACACAACTTAAACATGCCACAGACACACACTTTGTGGCTTTCCGATGTATTATGAGACACACAAAAAAATCCCTAATGCATTTTGACATACCCCAGACATGCTCATGCATATACACAGATTACTGCTACTGCTCTATGTCTTCGGACTGACATCTAACATTCATGATGGTAGGTGATGCACTGGTACAGGCCTACCGACATATATGAGAAACACTCCCTCTCACTCCCCCCCCCCCCCCCCCCCCCACACACACACACACACACAAACTGAGTGGGAGAGAGCAACAAAAATAGAGAGATTACTGCAGCTAATGTGTAATATTCATGAGCCACAGGGGGCCCTGGTACATCAATGTGTTCCATTACTGGTCTGATCAGATCTAATCATGCAGATGCACTAAATTATCTATGTCCTGTAGCTGTTCAATTATCTCTCCAACAAAGTGAAACTTTCCTCTCTCTTTCTACCCCGTGTATCGTCTCTACACGCATTGACTCAGCAGGGGTTAATGTGACTGCGAAATGACACCGCAGTATGGTGGGAAATACAGGCCTGATTTAGACCGCCGAGATTGACAGCTGTCACGGGCCAATCACAAAGCCTCCTCTCGCATGCACATGAGTCTTCTGAAGTCGTTTGAAAGTCAGTCGCGCCCCCCTTCATCTCCAGTCTCATGACACGCTCGCGTCGTCCCGCTGCGTGAAGGGGGAAGCAATGAGGGACTGCTCGCAACAGCAGAGAATAGCTTCCTCTTGAAAGCGATGTGAGAATTCTCTTCATAGATGGCTCCGGCTGACTACTGCCATGTATGGAGCCACCTGCCAATTCTGCAACTCAGGGGGGGTTAGAGTTAGACTAGACTAGAGCTGAGTGTTTGACGGTACTGCTGTTGTCACTATTAGTTTCA
This sequence comes from Sardina pilchardus, assembly GCF_963854185.1. Taxonomy (NCBI): domain Eukaryota; kingdom Metazoa; phylum Chordata; class Actinopteri; order Clupeiformes; family Clupeidae; genus Sardina; species Sardina pilchardus. Next base: position 22,725,482 of record NC_085012.1, read on the forward strand.
CAGCAACATTCGTAATGACAGTGATGTGGTGAACAGAGAGAACACCCTCTTCTGCAAACTCTTTTAGGGTCCGCCATTGCTCGCTTCAGTCAGGATATTAAACGTGTCGCCACGCGGCCAGGCCAAAATACAGTCAGAAGCCCCGCATCAGTGAGCCACTCAGTGGCCTGTGTGTGGTAAAGTGGTGGAGATAGTGATGGCCTTTGGCTGTGATGGATGTAGCCCAGAGTCATTATATCCTGGCCTGGGCACAGTTCGACTTGGCGCTCACAAGAGAGAAATGGGATCTATTCTTATCAGCCAAGTAGTGATATCTTTGGGAACACAGAAAGTGAGAGTGGGAGAGAGAGAGAGAGAGAGTGGGGGAGAGAGCGAGAGAAAGAGAAAGTGAGAGTGGGAGAAAGAGAGAGAGAAAGTGAGAACAAGAGAGAGAGAGAAAGTGAGAGTGGAAGAGAGAGAGAAAGTAAAACGAGGCGAAAGGGCACCTCGAGAAGAAATGCGAACAGAAATGACACACAGGAAAAATTGTACCTTAAGATAGACGCCATCAAAATTACTCACTACAACCAGCGTCAACTTTCTGTGGAGGCAAAACATTAATCAAAACAGCAATCATAAGTCAGTGGGACTGCAAAGGAGGGGGACACAGAAGAGAGGAGAGGAGAGAAGTAGATGCAGAGTGATGGGCTCGTCTAAGACAGACTTCACAGGCTGATTGTCCTTGTCCTTGGTTGTCTGCAGGGCTGGAAAAAAAGATAGCCAATTGCCTGTCGTTTTTGATTGTCTGTCCGATATAAACAAGACACTTGCATGTAGCTTCTATTTATTCATTTGGTTACTGATTTATTAGCTTCTTTGAAACGAGTTGCTTGTTTATTTTACTGCGTTTGTTTGTTTATTTATTTATTTCATTTTTTAACAATGTGTTTTTGCTTTGAGTCAACACTAACAACTGTGGGAGGAGGGTGGGCGTGTGGTGGAGAATGGTGTTATTTTGTAAAATGTTACAGTATATTGCATCAGTCTCGGAGCCTGGTGAGGACCTCACCACCCAGTGCAGTCCGCTGCAGACCCTCTGGTAGATCACCTCCTTGGTGGTGAAGGAGGAAGTGGACTATGGGGTGGAAGTGACCTATTGGTGAGGCGTCTGGTCTTCCAAGGCCAGGGATATAATATAATATATTTTTTGACCAAGCGTTCACTTTGTGTACATAACTGGCTGCATTGTGAACAGAAAACCCTCGTTGCATTACAATGCAGACACTAGGCGTGTTGCTGGAGGGATACTCAAGTGCAGTCACATACTTTGCCTATTTCATCTCCCTTAACGCTCGTGTTTATATTCGCAAATGTTAATGTCTCGCAAATGCGTTGCGTTTTGAGGACGTTCGTGACTGACGCACCAAGCAGATGCAGGATACTCGTGGCCCCCACAACGCGTAGGCGTGCCGTTGCTGAAAGCAAGTGCTGTACATAACCAGGCCCACGTGGAACAGCAGAGGTTGTGAGTTTGATCCCATTTGATCAGAGTGCCCCTGAGCACGCCCTGGCGTACGGTCCCGGGAGTCAGTTCACTTCATCTCACACTGGATGAGTGCCAACTGAATGCCAACAAAAACATAATGTAATAACGGATCAGCCTCGTGTTAACTCTTCACTATGACCGCCTTTAAACACGGCATCGTGTACGAACAGACTGCACAGTGATGAAAGGCTCCTCTGGTGCCTCATAGATCTCCTTTCTCTTCAAAGGCGGTGACGGACACTTCCCGCATCTCTACTTATGCGAGATGCTAACCGTGCTGCCATCACTCTTGTTGCCCCACTCCGACGCTTGTGATGTCTGAGCACCAACGCGTTTGATGTCTCCACTCCAAGTGCTTGTGATGTCTTCTTCACCACTGTCGGTGACAGGGGAGCCAAATCCAGAGTGTTCGCCGCAAGAGCTCCATCCTCCCCTGCTGAAGGCGGCCGGTGGGGCTCCGTCTCCAGGAGCCCGGCTGTTTCTTCCCCCACCGAGGCGCAAGCAGTGTGGGTGTCGTCACTCTGTGGCAGGCTGACGACTTCATGTCGTTATCCACGCGCCTGCGGATTGGGGACGGCGCTCACGACAGGCGCACCTGCGATGCCTTCAGGCTCGCTGTCCTCACCTTACATTTCCCAAAACCACCGTCATTCGACAACTACCACTCTAAAGATTCTGCTATTCCAGGGGAAGGTTGTGGCCAATCAAATGGTAACTTTCCACTCCTGAAGCAATATGTTGCTGGCTGAAACAATGGCTGACTCAATTTATTTGTTTCCATTTTCCTTTTATCTATCAGCTACTGTGTACTAATTCCCAGATGCCGCCGCAGGGCCCTTGAGCAAGGCTCTTAATTGACGGGTGTAAGTTGCTTTCGATAAAAGCGTGAGAGATCATTATTTTGAACCCAATCTCTATGTGCTCTGTGGTGGTTACTCAATAACACTTTTGTGGAAACACCGCGGTCCCTTCTCTCTGATGTCGAGACGCACCAGGGCTGTCAATTTGCCAGCCTTGAGCTGCATCCCCATCATAGCCTAATTGAGCAAACAACCCCCTTTAAAAGGACCTGAGAGGAACCCCCCTCCTGGTGTTCACTCTGTTAGTGAAGTGGAAAAGCCATCTTTGTCACTTTTCAGTCTTTTTCATCAGCTCCCTGGCCTCTTTCATCATGGGTATTTTTCTCCTTCCTACTGTGCCAAGATTAGGGTGATCAGGATTTATGGGGATCACAGAGGGGGGCTGTTATGCCCCATCAGACCTCTATTTAAATGGCTGAGGGTGGGGGGTTTCAAATCTTAGCCTGGTGCTTTCCTCAAATCAGACCGGCATACAAAATACAGGTACACTGCCACGGGTAGCCTAGTACGGTGGAGCTACCCAACCCAAGGCAGTCAATGCAGTTTCTTGTAAAAAAAACACAAACCTGACTCACCGGCGAGAATATTTCACTGCTGATTGGATATCAAATGCCTCATGGTGTGATGCAATCAACATACGAGGAGAGTAAACACAGAGGTAACACGGTGATGATGCCGATAATGACGCCTTTTTTCAAATTCAATCTTTGAACTGAAATGATGAGAGATATTCTGTGTGCGTGTTCACGCAGTGCACTGTTAGCAGGTTTAATGGCTGTGTGAGCTTTAATGAATGCTGGTGCGTGCTGCTGCAGTTGAAATCAAGGGTTCCCCAGGACCAAAGTCGTCCAATTACTGCGGATCAAAGACAGACCTGGGATCCTCGTTTGCATGTCTATTTGCTTTCACACACCTAAAATCATACGAGTCCATTATCTCTCCCCATCCCTCACGGGCAGACACAAGCACACACACACACACACACAAATACATGCACGCACACACACACGCCCACACGCATACACACACACACATGAAATATTGCTCATGTCACCTTTTGCGCAGGAATGATTACTGTGTGTGAGGGCAGGGGAGGAAATCCATGACTATAACTGATGAAAGAAATTCCTCAGTTGGCCTATCTGATTGTACACATAGGCCTATGTGCATGTGTATGTGTGTAGCCTGCTGTAGCCTATGTGTGTGTGTGTGCATGGGCAGCGTGATAACCTGTCCCCCGTCGCTGGAGAGCGGTTGCCTGATAGCACCAAAGCCATTTGTGGCGCGGCTGGACACACATGGTGTAAAGAGGTCACAGCGCCTGACCCGACATCAATGATGGGACTCGGCAATCACTATCAGGTGGCAGCAGGAATGCCCACCGCCAACCCCTACCCCCGTGCATTGCAAATCTCTGATAGATATGTAAATCTCGTCACCACGGCGCGCCAAACAAATCCCCCGACAGCGGACCTTCCATTAGTGGCGAGAACATGCCGCCATTGCCTCGCTCCCTTTCTCCCCGCAGCCTTTTCACCACTGGCCCGCTCTTTAGCGGTCCGCGCTTTCTGGTGCGTTCGTGACCCACTTGCAAATGGAGGCTGAACAATGCAGAGTGTCACCCAAGATGCGGACGGGCGACCAGAAACGGACACGACCCCCTGGCCCCCTGCTCCTTTTGACAAGTCGGAAAGTTCCCCCCGCAGCAGAGAGGCAAAGTCGCCCCGCCATTGTATCACAAATGGCCGCATTGTCCAGGAAGCGAAGGCAAATAATGTCCCGATAACCGGGTATGAATGGTCCGTTAATAGGCAAGAGTCGAGCAGAGATGCGTTGACAATGGCAAGATGCCCGTGGGGACAGTCGCTTCGCTGCCTATTGTGCGGGTTGATTAAGAGGCAGCGGCAGGGGTGGGCACACAATCAGAGGTGTGGATCCTGTCAACCACGGGGCGGAACACTCACCTCCGCAGAAGATAGAATACGCAGGGGCTGTTTACTCAGGCTCTATCAGGTGTCATGTTTTTTTTATGAACTGAGGGGCGAGAGGGGCTCTGTCAGCCATTAAAATGAAAAATCGTCCTTAATAAACCGGGCCGCGAAGAATATGTTTTGGAAGAATCCTTTGGTGAGAGACTCGCACAGTATCCGGCGTTTTAGACAACTAGTCCACATCAAGCCTTTTATGTGTGTGATTGATAGTGAATGTGTGTGTGTGTGTGTGTGTGTGTGTGTAGCCTGAGAATACAGTTCCCAGCACTAGCAGGAACCTGCAGAATCCGCTTATACATAGTTCATGTATTCAGAAGGAGCATTTTGACTAAGCGAGCGGTCACCACAGGCAGCAGAATGCCTAAATTGCCGTGGCATTTCTCTCCGGCTGTGTGGTGCATGAGAAGGTGTTTGAGCGGCACAATGCATCAAGACTAATCAATCCTCCCAGTCAGAGAGCTGGCAAAGTGGCTAATCAATGACTGTTATCAGCAGGGCTAAAAAATTAGGGCAGAGAAAGATGCTCACTGTGTTCACACAATGAGACAAAAGATTCACACTTTTCTCAGCAGAGGCGGTTCATCTTTGCACTAATAGGCAGATCCTTTAAAAACACATGGCAGGCCTTTCTTATGTGAAAGCATGTGTCTGTTTGTTAAGATGCAGGGAAAATAGCACAGTTGTTAGACCAAATGTGTCAGTGTCAGTAAACAGTAAACACTACCAATTGCTTTGAGCTACAGAAAGAAAGTAAGAAAATTGTATGGTGGTAAAACAGAGCCTACACGTTCATCTTTGAAGTAGAAGAGTCTCATCCGTACGGTGATACTATAATTTGGTAGTGATTAATTATAATGTGTCATTATAATATGCTGTACAACCAGATTCAGAACATTACGTGGAGGTAAAATAAATGTGTGGTTCCTCTCAGATCCAATTTAACTGAATTATGATGACTGCTGTAAAATGCAGTAGCGTAATTCCCCTGTTTGCTTTGAAAGTTTTACATAAGCAACTCTGAGTGCCGACTCCGCAGTAAGGTCATATTCAAGACAGCTTCATTCATCATCACCAATTATAGCTGTGTGCTAATAGTCCCTTACCTGCTGAATGCTTTATACAGTGTAATATAATGTGTGGCTACGCAGATCAGAAAGACACACAATTAGTCACGTTAGCGCGACCTTTAGAATCTGACCTGTCAAAATGACGAACAAGCACGAACAACCATAGGCATATATACACCTATATATATCTATGCGAACAACTGTCACAGTAATGCAGTTAGGCTATTATAGTAACATCAACACTCTGTTGTTTACGCCTTGGCATGTTCTCGATGTGTGCGTCAAGCAATAATTGGATTAAATGTTAAATGTCTTTCCTTAGTCTCAGTGTTTATTCATCAGACTTACCGACTTGCAGTTGACCCACTGTAGTCTTCTCAGCGGGACTATCACAGATTTCTGGGTTCTTTTCCCATGATCCTCTGGGCCCCTCTCGTCGAGCCAGCGAGTTCACCTGATTACAAACCCCAACATACATTAAAAAATAAATTTAAATGTCAGAGGCAGAAAATGTCATCATTTCCGTGGCACCCCCTCCTGCGCCGGTGGCCCCTGCAAAGGAACCTTTGATGTATAAAACTGTGTGTAGATGTCGGGCGAGATGAGATCCGAGGGCCCGCCGCACAGCGAGGGGTCCCTGTGAGTGTGTCTACGCCAGTGGCAGGTGGCTGCATATTTTAGGGGCCAACTTCTCCTGGCCCCTAACTCAAGGGGGAGGGGGGGGGTGGGGGAGTCGCTCAGCGGCATGTTTAATGCCTCTTGATTAAATACGGCCCACTGAGCTCGCGCCCGGATCACGACGAAGCCCTTGATTAGCTGGATGCTGGCAGGTGAGCGGATCAGGAGCAGGAGCAGGTAGAGGCTTCCCAGCGTCGCGCTGCTGCTGAGGAGCTGCAGGTGCCCGGGGGTTACTGCATGAAGGGGCTCTTGTGACGCACCCGGCGTGTACATGCTCTACCAGTTCCACCCCCCAACACGCGCACACACACACACACACACACACAAAGACACCATGACCATAGAGTGGAGCACACGGAACGTGCAGGTGGGGTGTGCATACACACACACGCACACACACACACACACACACATGAAGACATCATGACCACAGAGGGGAGCATGCAGAATGTGTGGGTGGGGAGCGTATGCACATACATATGCGCACACATACACACACACACATAAACACACACACACACACACACACACAGATGCACATACACATTTGAAGACACCATGACCACATGAGGGGAGCACGCAGAACGTGCGTGTGGGAAGGCAGTGCCTCATTAAGACTTGTCCACGGGCCTCAATCCCGAGGTACCGGGTTCTACAATTAGAATGGGAATCAGCACGGGTGATCATCTCACACGGAGCCCGGATTGTTGAGGATTTGTTAGCGTCAGATGTACACTAATGAACAGCAGGAGAGCGCGATAGTTAACATGCAGAGAGAGAGAGTGAGGCAGAGAAAACTAGATGGATTGAGAGAACAAGTGAAGGAGGGAGAGAGCGAGGAGGTGAAGGGAAGGAGAAGGCATTCCAAAGGCATCTCCCGAGGGTTACTGCCACAGAAGCCTCAATCCCTATTATCTCTGGAGTGAATTAGTTTCCCCCTCATAGTCAAAGAAGGGGGGGGGGGGGGGGGGGAGTTTACTTCCGGAATAAATTCAACCCAGAGAGAAGGACAAAACATCATAGTTGCCATCAATATGCAATTACAAACCCTTAATCATGCTTCAGTACCTTGGAATTAAAACAACTGCTATTGAGGTGTTGCATATTCATGAGTATAATTTATACCGTTAATGAAGATCAAATCAAGTGTTCTAACAGCTAATTCCAAACAATACAAGGTCAACACTATTTGAAGCTAAATCATCCTCACTTGATCAATACATTTGATTTCTTAACACCTATAAATACCAGTCAAATCTGGGAACCCTCTGTAGATGATCTGCGCAGGATTTCTGAAGTTTGATTAAACCGAACTGAAATGTCTATCCTGATTATTGACTTGCGCACCACCATTATCACTCACAGAAGCAGTAGCATTAGTGGGAGAGAGAGAGAAAGAAAGAGGGAGACAGAGAGAGACAGAGAGGGAGAAAGAGACAGAGAGAGGGAGAGAGGGACAGAGAGAGAGAGAGAGAGAAAGAGAGAGAAGGCACTCTTTAGCCAATGTAAAGCATCAATATTCAGCCCAGCATGTGTGAAGCCTCCCAAGCCGCGCTCTGAGACATCAGGGCTGAAGATGAGCGTGTGGACACAGCTACCTCACCTTGACTACCTATTCCCCTGCAGCACCAAAGCTACCCCCCCCCCCCCCCCCCACACACACACACACACACACACACACATTTCTGTCAGACACTTCTCTCAGCATAACATGTACTGTAGGGCATCTGGTCATTTCTCTCAGCCTTGGCGGGAGTGCAGAAGAATGCTCCGGAACAACGAGGAGCATGAAATATACACTTGTGCATTTACAACAATGTGTATACATTGTGGATGTATGTATGTATGTATGTGTGTGTGTGTGTGTGTGTGTGTGTGTGTGGGTGTGTGTGGGTGTTGAAGAGATAAGGGGGAGGGGGGTGGTGGTGTGGAGGTGGTGAAAAAAGAAAATATGACTTTTGTGGAATACAGAGTGCTGGGAAGTGACAATAATTACTGAATAATTTCACCTGAAGCCTCCATAAAGGCTTGTTAATTACAGAGCACATACTCGCGTTTATCACTCTAAAGAGCCTGTCACCGGCGCCAGCCGTGGACTCTCAGCAGTAATGACAGGCGCTCTCAGCTCAGCCTGTGAATACGGTTTCCCACGCTGGACCATAAAGCGTGTCTTTTTTTTCACACCATTTTATAGTGTGTGTGTGTGTGTGTGTGTGTGTGTGTGTGTGTGTGTGTGTGTGTGTGTGCCACTGTTGGTAGTCATGACCAGAAAGCACACGGATGCTCAAATGTGGCAGAAAGCATTCTGATCACACACATCCAGTTGTATGTGTCCACGCACGCACAGAGGCCGATTAGGTTTTACGAGGACGCTGGAAATAGCATAAACTCTAGGAATAGAACAAAACGGGCCACAATGTTAGACCAAATAAGAATCCAAATATTCTGTGATGGCGGAGGTCTCTTCACAAAACATGCAATTTGGACGATGGCGATCTGCCTTTAACCTCACACCTGGTAACCAAGCTTGTGAAGATGGCCACCATTTATTTCCGGGGTCAAGGGTCACCCTCTATTCCCATGACTGATCCATATCGTGGTCCTCTCCACCTCCCTCTATGGGCCTTCTACATTCCAGTTTGATTTTATGCCGGCTTCGAGCGCAGACTGCTGGAGCTGCTCATCAATTAAAGCTGTAGATTAGGCGAGCCGCGAGGGGAAACTATAAATCAATGCGCACAAACCAACGGATAACATGCAAGGCAGCGCTCCCGGGTTACAGCTTCCTCTTTAAGATCTATGATTTTGCTCTCAAGGAAGGAGATGAAAACAAACACGGGAAACGTGTACATGCAAAAAAACCACCTAACCCCGTGTTATATACTTACGCGTTAATTCTCACCTGCGTGCACACCCACCCACACACACACCCACACACACACACTTAATTCAGTCTCCTGAGTCTCTCACACACACACACACACACCTTTGACACAAGCTTTAATTTGTGCCCTGTCATCCCGTAAAAAGAAGGTGGGAAAAAAAACTGACCGGCCGGCAGCCAGGCAGTTATTTCTGCATCCGTGGCGAGCAGTGGCCCCCTCTCTCACACTGGTTAGGGAAAAGGGTAATGGCTTTGCAGATGAAAGCTTCCTTCAGCCAGGCCAGTAATGGGGTTCCGACTCACAGCTCTCAAATTTGCATTAATCCCCCCCCCCTCCCCTTTGTAATCTCACGCCGTCATCTGAATGTGTGGTGCAAAAAGGGGGTCAGAGCGAACGGAGGCAATCGCCGCGGAACGCAAGAGGTCTAGCGGTGCAGGTCTAATGGTGGGAGCCTTTGGGGCTGGAGGCTGTGGAGGAGGTGAGGAGGGTGGTGTTGGTGGGGGTGGTGGTGGTGATGAGGGGGGTCGGTCAGCTGGGGGAATTATGAACACTGAGGGAAGCCAATTACAAAGCCAGCTTTAAGTGCAGACTGGCTGTTTTTTCTTTCCGCTGACCACTGGCAGGTTAAGAGGCTCATTGAAGACTGAAGCAGAACAGGGGTGTGTGTGTGTGTGTGTGTGTGTGTGTGTGGGGTGAGTGTGAGTGTGTGTGTGAGTGTGTGTGTGGTGAGTGTGTGCGTGTGTGTCGTGAGTGAAGAGTGTAACTGGGCTGAGGTGAGTGTTGTTTTCTGAAAGGCACGGGACTCGTGAGGGGGCTGGGCAAGTAGGCGATGACATCAACGTTGTCACTCACATACACGCATATAGGCATGCATACATATGAGCGTACGCACACACGCACGCACGCACGCACGCACGCACGCACACACACACGCACGCACGCACACACGCACACACGCACACACGCACACACGCACACACGCACACACGCACACACACACACACACACACACTGTATACACATGCTCCAAATGAATACTGACTAGATTAATAGTGACTGAGACTCAGCTGGTTGTCTTGTTCTATCTTTGCCCTATCTATATGTATCTGGGGCTAAACCCCTCTTTCTGCCTGCTGCCTACCATACACTTGCACGCACACACACACACACACACACACACACACACACACACATACGCATTTCCGCCCCTATTCCCCACCCTATCATTTACCTCTGGGTACAACGAAAATAGCCCAAACAAACACTCAAACAAAATAAACAAACACAGACCACACATGGAACACACAGCCTCATTCCAAACACACACACACACACACACACACACACTCCCCTAGACACAGACAGCCAGGGGCTGGCAGGGTAGGCAATCAGAGCCTGTGCACTCATTAGTGTGCTTAATGGGGGGGACTGAGGATGAGTCCATGGGCTACTGAGCGCACCGACTCTCCGGCCTTTAATCACAGATGTGATTGTGTGTGTGTGTGTGTGTGTGTGTGTGTGTGCGTGTAGGGGAAGACCCCTCCAGGTTCATTCTATGCCTGTCTGTGTGTTAGTCACGGCGGCCTGCTGTAAATCAGGGGAATAATTGAAAGATAATTAGAGTACACACATTTGCACAAACCTGCCACAAGGGGGCTCTGAGATTGGGTGTCGTTTTTGTGGTCAACAGTCGACGTCAATCAGTCTGGGCTGTTAAGCGCAGCGGGGCATTTTTTTGATTAGCGTTTAGGGCCTACTTGTCCCCCCCGCCCCATCCACCCACCCACCCAGGGCCTGACCTACCCAGATGATTCTACTCATTAGTTCTGCTCTGAGCTTAACGAGAAATTGTGTCACTAATTTCTAAACCTAAATGCTTCACAGTCGACCGAGACTGGCCACCCCGAGGGGGGGGGCTCCTCTTTCTGCACTGTGTGGCAGCGGGCTACAGCAGTGTGATAGAGGTGGGTGGAGGGGACGACTCAAATAAAGCGATTCAAAAATGTCCACCAAATGGCCTCCTCCAGACATGTGAAGATGTGAAGCGTGTCTGCTGGTCTTCAGCAGGCCAATATTCTGATAAGGGCGCTGCTTACTCCGACCTGGTTTTTTTCGCTCACAGAGCAGCGGCAAAAGGACACTGCTCCTGCTACTATTCAGTTTCATTAAAACCTGCCCAGAGGTGCAAAAGTCTGTTGAGGGGAGAGGGGGAGGAGGGAGTCTGCCAACTTGCCAAATTTCCGTCTGCCTCTTCGCACAGGGTCTCTTAGAACACGCTCGCGCAAGGTTGCCGTCGGCGACAGGAGGAGGAAGATGATTTGGCTGCTCCGAATCCAACATCTCTCCACATCCACTAAATATATCATCAATCTTAAATACACATCACTACGGGGTGCGAGGGCTCAGCCAGACTGTTCTCCTGTAAGCCACTGAGATGATGCCAGAGCTGCAATCACCAGGGAGAGGAATTAAGGGCACAACAGGATATCTCGTCATAGACAGAGAATCAGAGGGAACACAAACGGCTTACAAACATTTCATGTTACACTTGTATAGATTAATGTCTCGCTTAATCACATCTTAATATGCCATGCTGAGGATGAATTGATCATTTTGTTGCCATACACAATTAATGACCTACTTGATATGCAGTGTTTAATTTTTAAGTTCATTTCAGTTTGCGTAGTCTTACCAAGCCTATTGTACAGTATGTTCATCATACCCTCTGACTAACTGCTTCAGCTAGGCCTAATGCTCCTGGCTCTTAATGCCTTGATTCTAGTCATCACCACCAGGATTAAACAAACAGGCGTGTTTATAACCAGACCATGACTTTGACTTTCCCAACTTTTATGAAATAAATAATATAATGTTACGTTGGAGTGCCACTTCTCTTTCTTGGCACTCCAGCAAATAATTAGAGTTTTCCTCTCAATTAATAAGTCCCCCGAAGTCTTCATTTAAAAATATAGGCCTATGAATAATTCTCAATCGGTATCTGCATAGTAAGGTGACTGTTTGTAAATAGAGGCGTGCAACACGTCATCTCTAATTACCATTACCAGCCGGGTGTGAAGGTGAAGGCAGGGGCCCTGTCATCGCCCTAGGCAGCTTCCTGACTGCTTAAGGCAGATTGGCGTGTTGCTTTTTGATCCCTGGAGGAATGCCCGACTTCTTAAGACCCACTGAATGCCTCCCTCCATCTCCCTTAAGCCACCATGAATGGAATAAACTCGGCCTCTACTCCCGACACCCCTATACCCATAAAGGGCTTTATTTCCCCTCCCGCAACTCCAAAATCATTAGTGTGAACGCTGGCGGTCGGCCTCCTGTGAAAGAGGTTTTCGGTAGGCTATCTTCGGCGCTCCTGTTTTCACCGTTTCTGACCTCGCCATTCTGTTGCCCCTACAGCTCCCTTTTTTCCCCTCGTCTGCTGTTACTCCCTCTGTCACTCGCTTCGTTTCATTGCGCCGTTCTCTTTCTTTACCCTGTTTGTCTGTCAGTGTTTTGACAGCTGTGATATACAGATGGAATATCAAACGTATTTCCCACAAAGGAAGCCCGAGCTTTTATGAGTGAAAAGACTTGTCTGGATGGAGAGAGAGAGGAAGAGCCAGACACAGATAAGAGAGGGATTGAATGAATGTGTGTGTGTGTGTGTGTGTGTGTGTGTGTGTGTGTGTGTGTGTGTGTGTTTGTGTGTGTGTGTGTGTGTGTGTGTGTGTGTGTGTGTGTGTGTGTGTGTGTGTGTGTGTGTGTGTGTGTGTGTGTGTGTGTGTGTGTGTGTGTGTGTTTGTGTGTGTGTGTGTGTGTGTGTGTGAGTGTGAGTGTGTTTGCGTGTGTGTGTGTGTGTGTGTGTGTGTGTGTGTGGCTATGCATCAACACTCACTTCCTACGCTGCACTGGTGGCAGATAGTCTCTTGAGGGCCCTGCCAGCCATCTCTGCCCAGACTTTCCCTCACGTTAGGGTTCCCCAGGAGAAGATTCACGAGTTCATTTGAAGTTTCTCAGCCCTCCATTACGGCAAGCTTCACACAAGACTCGTCTCCCGCTCGGAAATGAATCTGCCGCCATCAGGGCCGGGGTCTCTTAAGCTCCTCAAGCCTGCCAGCTCCGTCGTTTATCTTGTTCCTCAGGCTCAGGTGGGCTTAAGTGTGTTACAGGAGGATACTGTTGCCATTCTGTGGCATTTTCTGTTATGCATAATTACAAACGCCATGCGTGGTTATGTCCAAAGTTCAAAGAAAAGAGGGGGGGAGAAATCCCCTTTTTGATCCTCTTGTTGTTCTTAGGGTCTCTAAATGTGTCTCTGGGGAACTAACAAGATCACTAAAGCATGTAAGCACTCGGAGTGTGTCAACTTGCTCACATGCATAATTCTATGTGTAATCACGTCTGTTTTTGGCCACCATCGTCAGAGTTTTAAGTCTGTGGGTCTTGTTTTCTGTGACTAGTTTTATGGCTGTACTAAAAACAAAACACTTCAGAGCGTAGGATTAAAAAGCATTGAACTGAGCTGCTGGGATGAAGGGAACAAAAACATCATTGAATGAATGTCGAGGAAATAGACTACAAATTCGTCTGTAAGTGGGATGTCACCAACACATCTGAGATCTAAGCAGTGGACTCACACACTGCGCTGTCTGGAAGATGCATGAATAACAGACAAATGGAACAGCCTGAACGCTTCCTGTACAATCTGTCAGTACCCCTGTCTCGTTCCGTCTAGGATGCAGGCAATTTATATCCACAGCTCTCCGCAGCACAACAAAACGACTAGACGAGCACACTTAGGATATCTACAGCACACAACCTTTATACAACAGACACCAGAAGCGCTAACATTTACCAGAGAACAGAAACTCCAAAAATCAATAGACTGTATGATGCAATCACGTCGGGGTCAGAAATGGGTACATGCGCTTCAGTTGTTTTTTCATCGGTCTGAGTACGCAGCCTGATTCTGGTCTGCCATTAAAGTGGTCTGTTTAAGCTGAGTCATGATCAGACTGGGGTGATTGAGGAGGTAGGGGAGGATCCCCTGACAGCTTTTACAGCACAGGCCGGTCATATCGCTCTTATCGATGCAACCTTTAGATGCTTGTCTGGGCACCGTCCTTGCCACGCGCCTTCAACAACTTCTCACAGATAAAAACAACGACAAAAAAAAAAAAAATTAAATGTCCCAGAGCATCAGAGTGTGTCCAATAACTGCATTAACTAGTCTCATTTTATTACAACTTTGTCAAAGTCTGTTAGGAACTGTACCCTTGGCAGAGGGTAGAGGATAATGTAATCGTGTCTGTCTGTCTGTCTGTCTGTGTGTCTACTCCCATAACTTAGGCTACATTCATAGTATTCTGTTTTTGTTTTGAAATGTTTCAGTTTAAATACGTTCTCTGTCCACACATGCACAAAACACACAAATGACATCTGCATGGGACACCTAGACAGCATACCTGTATCCCCCATAACAGGATCATTCACACAATAACGGTGCGATTACATGATCATTCACGCAATTGTCATCATTGTAAAATGCAGAATTCAACTGCACTACAGATGTTACCAAAGACAGCAAGGCTAGTAAAGCTTGTTTTCTGTTTTCCGTGTTAAATTCCCTTGTGACAGTCTAGCTGTGGAAGTCAAGTCAAGTGAGTCATGGAGAGTCATGAGTCAAGAGACTTATCATGAGATATCAAACTTAGTCAACTGAGTCACAAGATATCAGGCTGTCAGAAATCTTCTCTGTTTTCAGATGTTTGTAGATTCACTGTTCACATTAAACAAAATGAATACGGGGCCAACAGCAAATTATTCTGTTTCAAAGTAGAGTAGATGGAAGGCAAAAACAACAAAAGTGTTTCAGATTCAATTGAAAACGGAATATTGTGGATATAGCCTTAAATTAGCATAGAGGTCTGATGTACATCAACATTTCACACAAGGTGGAGGACTACCATATCCCTGTCCTCCGAACATGATGACACAGACCAATTAAAGGGGAGAGGGACTGCAGGCACCTACATGTTCCCTTTAACAGGGATCTCACGTATGAGCTCTTTTAAAAAAAGAAATATTTCAGGCTTGTCTCATTTGCTATGTCGGACTATATTTATGTCAATTTGAACACATGCAATACCAGCCGTTAGGCATCAAGGTAATGAGTTTCCCAGCAGTAATTGCATGGTCGTTTTGCTCCTTGTAAGTTCACTCTACAGACATGACTCAGAATGGACAGACGTCACAGAGATAAGTGGGCAGCTACGCTGATGTCCTCACTGCCAACCATTAATAAACAGGGTATGGGATTCCTGGTTATGTGCGCCCTTATCTGACCCAACACGTGCTGTGCCGCCTAAACACCTCAAGAGCAATTTATAGGCATCAAAGGGCACTTCCACCCTGAGACCGCTTTACAACACATAGGTAGTCAATAGCAATGTTGAGACTATAAGGCCAGAAAGCATCATAATAACTCTTGTGTTGATAGTACTGCTGTTGGGTTTTTCAATGGCACATCTAACCCAACCACATTTGTGTTGCCTTGTCTAAAACATCTGAACTTTTGACCTCAAGAACCTGATCTGGTTATGGTGTGTGTTGCAAAGTGCAAAGTGCAAAGGCAGGTCATGATATGCCCAAGCTTTAGTAGAAGAAAATAGGATTAGATGTCGTCCTGAGAACCAGGGTTTTATTTTATTTTTTTCTGCAGACAGGAAATTTGTCAAGTGGTTGTCCCTCTGATCGTGAATACACCTTGTCATTTTCAATTTCACGAGATTACTGTGGTGGAACGTGTGAGAAACAATCTCTCCGCTGCTCTCCGCGTTTCAGTAAAAAACTGACATTTGCGCCACTTCATCTCTGGTCGCGCGTGAAAAGCCACTCCTGGATTACCTCTCGTCAAATCAAGTGGAAGTAGGACATCATCTCCACAAGTCTATTGCATTAAATGATACCAATCTTGCGGTTTAGATAGCCGAATAAATCCGAAGACAGCTTTCACAAGCATCCGATTCGAACAAGGAGCAAACAGCCGGTCAACAAAACTACCACTCAGGAGTAACTGACACCTTCACATTCAAAACTTGTGTAAATAAAACATGACATAAGCCTGTGGGAAAATAAAAAGCGATTCCATCTGGAAGCAGATGAAAACAGCCCTCACTGCTGAGAGAAACGGTCAACATGTAGCCAACTCTGGACATGGGCACTAGACCAGGCATCTCGTTTGGCCCAAAATCCTGCTACAGCTAATCTAAAGGCTATAGGAAATCAATTGTACTGGAGTGAGGACCTGAGGCGAAATGCCCAGCTCTGTAAACTGAGTTTATCTCCACTGTCAGTCAGCACGAAGCTTTCTCTCGTAGGCAGGCTTACAAATGGCTTCTCTTCTACAGTATAGCTACCTGCAGGCCAAGAAGAGGAGTGGGTGTTTGTGAATGTCATACACACACTCTCTCTCTCTCTCTCTCTTTCTCTCTCTCTCACACACACACAAATCCTGGATTCACAAAACCTTGAAATACTGAGTTTCTGTCTATCTCATTGTCACAACAAGGTTGTGAGAAGCTTCTTGCACAGCAGGAAAATGTAGAAGTCCCAAAGACGTCCACATCCTTGCCAACACTGGACATGGGCACTGGTCTGGACAAGGCATCCCATTTAGCACAAAATCCTGCTACACCAACAGCTAATCTAAAGGCTATAGGAAATCAATTGTACTGGAGAGCAGACCGTGAGGAGAAAGCACGAAGCTTTCTCTAGTAGGCCTACAAATGGCTATTCCTCCACAGCAGAGCTACCTGCCAGGCCAAGCAGAGGCCACACACACACACACACACACACACATCCTGCAGGATGGCCTAAGGTGGGCTTAGTCTGAAGGAGCACACACCTGTTTCACACCAGACCCTTGTGTGTTGCCATGTTGTGACCTTTCCTTAATGTTACACTCAAGTGCTTCAAATCTGCACACATGCATTCTGATTGCAGGGGAGGCACAGGGCCCCGATTAAATATTTACCGTACGGGATTGGTCCTGACACAACGGGGGTTGGGCCTGGGAAACGGAGCACAATTCCCCGCGGTGCGGCTCTTCCGCGCGACTGATACAGCAACGCTAAATTAATTCTGAAAGGTCCATTCAGTAATCCAACTCCCAGTCCCGTCCTCATCCATCATTCATGGGAAAAAATCTATTTGGGGGAGTGGGGACACATGTCAGGAGTCGGGGTCAGGAGTCTTGGATGGGTCAAGGCTTACCTGGGGACCCACCCCCCCCCCGGTCTCATCACACTCCGTTTCTTTCTGGCCCTGGGGGGATGAAGACGAGTAGCGGCATTATCAAAACTGACGGCATTAATATTTCTTTTATATAACGCCGCGGGGGGGAGATGGCAGGTCGCCACTTTGCCATACGCACACCTTAACCGGCTCGCCCACGCGTCACGTGGCGTGGGTAGGCGACGCTACTACACTTCAGCCTCTGCCGTGGCCACTGAGAAATGCAATCAAGGCTATCAATTATCTGAAGGCCTCCCCCCCCCTCCCCACCCCCCCACTTGATGACTGAGTGTGACTTCAATGTGGCGTCAATCACCTGCCTGCATTTCAAATGGCAATCCTTCTGCCGGAGAGGGGAGCTTGGCGGCCCGGGGACACAAAAATCAGGTCGGGCCGCTCGGAGCGTCAGCAATGTCGTCTCCGCCGCGACTTGGCATCAGTCCGACTCTCCCGAGGACTGAGCTTTCACAGAGAACACCCCCCCCCCCTCCCCAACCACTGTGTGTACAACCAAAAGCAGACAAATTACGAGGGCAGCACTGGGCACTTCATTCATCTTGATGCGGGGAGGAGAAAGAGCACTTTAATTACCGCACTGTGAGCAGGAAAAGCATTTCCACATCGTAGGTCTCTGTCAAACGCTGGATTAACAGACTGTATTTGGCTGCCCCCCCCCCCCCATCCCTTCCTCTCTATCTCTCCTCCCTCTCTATCTCCCTCGTGCTAGCTGGGCGGCCGGCTTCTCATTCATCTCTGGCGACTGAAGGCTGGGATAAATGGAGTGAAGTTCTCGCCGAGGGAGAGCGGGAGAAACTTTTAATGATCTCGCTCGCGCTCTCTCTCCCCGGCGGTAATTGCCCAAAACATGCAGTGACGACCACCTGCCGGGAGAGTGTCGCCGCGCGGCGGCCACTTTTAAAGAGGAAACGAGGCAAGTGGTCACTCAGCATCTTCAAGCAGCAATGTAGCTGCCACTGTGTGTGTGCGTGTGTGTGTGTGTGTGTGTACATGCCTGTGTGCATCTAACAGGCTCCCACAGACACAAACACACACATACACACACACACACACACACACACACACACACACACACACAAACACAAGAAAACACAATCATGCGCATTCTTCTATACATACACAAACACTAGCAGTCAAACACTCTCTCTCACACACACACACACACACACACACACACACACACACACACACACACACACACGCACAGAGGAATCCTTGTAATACTGAGTTTCTGTCTATCTCATTGTCACTACAAGGTTGTGAAAAGCTTCTTGCACAGCAGGAAAACTTAGAAGTCACAAAGACGTCCACTTCCTCGCTATACAGAGTGGCCATTATGGCTTTAAGACACTCTCACCATCTCAGGATCTCTTTCATCCCCATTCACAGAAAATCCTCTCACATCTGTCCATTCCTTTGCCTCTACTGTGGATAATGGCACAAATTGACGTCAAAGTGCCCGTTCTTATCAGCCCGAGATGGTGGAAAAGCAGCCTTGACAGGTGCTGACATGCTGGTCAGTGTCACTGACCCTCTGCTGCCACCCAGGCTCACCGAGAGACATAAGACAGTGGACTAACTGGACCACAGACAGATAGAAAGCTATTTTTAATAAGGGTCCATAATTGGTTGCATAAAATTATAATGAAATGCAGTCAAGTGTTAAAAAAAAAAAAAACCCACAACAGTTAAAAACACAGCGGAGGAAAATTACTTGTTAAGAGTGCCTGAGGGCTAATTTAGCAGACAAAAGGGAAAGCACAGGAGAAGTCACCGCCGCAGGCTGAGTGACATTTAAAGAAAGAATCGCTGATGGAAAAAGTTCTTTTTTTTGCGACACACGAGAAAAGACTAAATTATATACAGCCGGTCACAGACAGCTGATGCTGGTAATTCTTTGTGCAGGGAGGAGGGAGATAACAATTAGTCTGCTCGGAGGTGAGGGCACGCTTCCAACCTATGGCCCCAGGTGAGCCTCCGCGTAACCTAGTAGCCTTTCGCTGGAACGGAAACATGATTAGGAGTGCGTAAACAATCCCCGTCTTCTTCCCCAGAGTCTCCAAAAGCTCCCCAGTATTCAGAGACATTAACTGTCAAATTGCAATCTTAATGACTCATTAAGACAACGATGGCGACAGCATCATCTTCGTTTTGACCGTGAAAACCAAACCATGTTGCATGTATACAGTACATTTAACAGGCTTGGGTTGACAACGGTACACACTATGTACTGAAGGCTAAGGTAAGTTTGATGATTAATATCCCAGGTGAAAGTCTTTGGCAGAGGTGGAAAGTGTCTTTTGGGTCATCTGCTATGCATATATATATATATACAGACAGTATATATATATATACATATATATATATATATATATATATAAAAGTACGGTCCAGGTCCCTGTGAAAGTTGTGCCGGCCGCGCTGCCAGCCTACGGTCCCTGGTCACCTGGGAGCACCTGCTTTTTGAGGTCAGCGAGCCGGTCCTGGGCCAGCGCCCGACGCAGCGCCTGGAAGAAGCCCAGGTAGTGGGCCGTGTTGTGGAGCATGAGCAGCACGCCAGCCAGCAGCTCATTGGTCACCAGCAGGTGGTGCACATACGCCCTCTGGTGGTTGCGGCAGCAGTAGCACGAGCAGCCGGACACCAGCGGGCGGAAGTCCTCCCGGTACCTGTTGGGGGTCAAGCGACAAAAAAAAACGTTTTTTGGACGTGATGGACGAGTCTTACTGAAGTATATCCCACAAGATATTCTGCTTAGCATTTTTCGTCTTTATTTAGACTCTGAAATGACATGCAATGACTGCAAACTGCAGACCGGCTGTTGATGTTGATGCTGATGCTGTTGCCGTCCGTTCGCCAGCGCGGCATCAATGAATAGAAATGAAACGAGGCCGGCGGTTGACCCCTGCGAAAAAATTACCTGCTGTCTCTCAGGTCCATCTCAAAGCGTGTCATCTTCCCGCGAGCGTCGCCGCCGCCGCTGTCACCGTTCTCTCTTGGCACTTCCGCCGTAATGACTTTCTCCTTGTCAAGCACTAACCCCACACACCCCCAGCAAAAAAGAGGGAGAGGGCAAAGAGGGAAAAAAGTCAGTATACAGAACTCCCCCACATACACACATACACACACAATACAAATACACACACAATACACACACAAACACACACATCCTGTCCCGTCCTTGAGGTAGTGCAGTAATCCGTCAAAAAGGTGTTATTCCATTCTTATTCCTTGCTAATGCTCCCTGTGTGCGTGTGAGAGTGTGTGCGTGTGTGTGTATATATGTGTGTGTGTATTTTTTTTTAAGGGTAATGTCCCATTTACACCCCCTTCTCTCCTGATTTAGGGCTGACATTTCGCGGCGTCCTTGGGAGTCCTCAGTCTGCTCCACTGCAATGGACCAAAGTGTGACCTCGTCGGCAACCAATCAGAGTCTACATGACTGCGCCCCCCCCACTCATCAAATTTTCACCAGGTGCACACAGAGATGAGGTGTGTGTGTGGGGGGGGGGGGGGGGGCATCAGTGTTCATGAAATGAACTGTGTGACATCAACGTATGGAAGTAAGTCCATCAGTGTGAATACATGTGTGGTGATGGGTGGGAGCGTGCTGTGTTGGGGTGTGTGTGTGTGTGTGTGTGTGTGTGTGTGTTCGAGTGTGCACATAGGTGTGGTTTGATTTGTTGTGTTACTGTATGTGGGGGGGATATGTGTATGTGTGTAGGTGTATGGGTGCGTGTGCACAGAAGTGTGTTTGAGATTTGGGTGGAAGTGGGATGGTGTGCGGGTGTTTGAGCGTGTACTTTATGTGCATGTGCCTGTGAAGGACTGTGGGAGCGCATGCATGTGTGTGTGTGTGTGTGTGTGTGTGTGTGTGTGTGTTCGAGTGTGCGCATAGGTGTGGTTTGATTTGTTGTGCTATGTTGGGGGGGATATGTGTATGTGTGTAGGTGTATGGGTGCGTGTGCACAGAAGTGTGTTTGAGATTTGGGCGGAAGTGGGATGGTGTGTGGGTGCTTGAGCGTGTACTTTGTGTGCATGTGCCTGTGAAGGACTGTGTGAGCGCATGCATGTGTGTGTGTGTGTGTGTGTGTGTGTGTGTGTGTGTGTGTGTGTGTGCGCGCATCCATTGAGGCACTTCTGACTGTAATGACAAGTCATCTGGACCATGTGTGGCGCGCTGCTGCACTCCGGAACGACCGCGTTGACTCGACACGACAACAGGTGTGCCGGCACCTTAGCCCGCCGCTGATGCCTATTGACAGCTGGAACTCACTAGCCCTGTGACGGGCAGATAAATCAAGCCTCCCATTCTGTACAGGGACGCGATCAATAAATCACCTCCCAAGAGCCATTTGGCCACATGTGGTCACGCTCACGGCTGAGGGGGCAGCGCCAGTGCCGTCGTACAAATGCACACCATCAGTCCACTGGTTTTCTATACACAGACTGGCTACATGCACTGGTTTCAAATACAGATTTTCTTTTTTTTGTTATTTTTGAAGTGAGTATATTTTAGTCCACTGACTGGATTCAAATACAGATTTTCTTGTTTTTTTTCTTTTTGAAGTGAGTATATTGTAGTCCACTGGTTTTCTATACACAGACTGGCTACATGCACTGGTTTCAAATACAGATTTTCTTTTTTTCCCTTTTTGAAGTCAGAACACCTGCAACTTGCTGAGAACGCAATCAGAATATCTATTATATTTGAAAGCCTGTTATGCAAATGCTATACTGTAAATCAGGAGTCATAAACAACAATCCCAAGAGTACAATTTCACGGTGCATTGTTTGATGATGATGCAGAGTTAAGTCACGGGATTGTATAATGGTTCATTAAATTTGCAAAATCTTCTGAAATGCTACAGAAACCATATAAGGGTACTGCGTCACAATTATAAATCCTGTGAAAACGATTCTCATTGAATTCCTTTTGTGGAAACAATGACCGATGGCTGCACCGTCTTACTGCAATATAATACAAGGATAACTGTGTGTCATCATGCATTTCCAACGAGTCTTTGGAAGTGTGAGCAGAAGAATATAACAAATTGGCATTTGTTGGAGAGGTAGACGAATAGAAAGAGAGCGAGTGATGGAGGAAGAGAAGTGGAGAGAAAGAGAGAGAGAGACTGAGGGATAGAGAATGAGAGAAGTGGCAGATGAGAGAGAGAGACAGACTGAGGGATAGAGAAAGAGAAAAGTAGAGAGGAATAGACAGACCAAGGGATAGAGAATGAGAGAGGTGGAGAGAGAGAGAGAACAAAACAGATGATATTGTTGGAGTGTGGAAAGGAGTGCGGAAACGAGCCAGGAAGGTGGTGGTGGTGTGGAAATGTACAGAGGCAGTAGGAGGAGAACCGAGAAGTATCCGAAGGAGAAGGGTACTGTCAGGGGGGGGGGGAGAGTGAGAGAGAGAGAAGCTTGTAAATATGCACACCGACAGAGTAACAGAGTAGGAGAGTAAGAGAGATAGATTGAAGAGAGGGGTAGAGCGAGAGAAAGAGAGAGAAGAGGTGGCCATGGGCAGTCTGGATGGAGGATGGCAGATTGGGGTGAGGCCGTGGCCTCTGTCTCCCAGCAGAGCGCTCTAATTGGCCGAAGAGGGATTTCTCCCCGCCAATCCCCTCCCCCCAACCAACTCTACCTTGTTCACCGGAGGTGGTGGATGCCTCGGACTCGGCTCTGCTCCTAGATATTGTGAAGGCTGGCCAACACCTCCACCAATCCCTTCACCCTCTCCATTCGGTTGAACCCATCAAAACCCTCGCGCACAATCAATTTGTTTTTGCTTGAAACCGGCTTCGTCCAACACATCCCTTCCCCCCCTTACTCTCTCCTTCTACCGCCATGACAGACGAAATCGATTTCTATTTGCAGACCTTTTTCTTTTTATCCTCCTCTATTTCTCTGTCAGAAACTTTTCAGAGATTGCGTCTGAATCGCTCTCCTGCATATTTCACGTTCAGCCAAGTCGGGGCGATGATTGTGGAACAATAGAATTAGTCTGACGGCGCCTTGGGGAGACTGCGCCATTGATTTCAGACAAGGAGTCTCGCGCTTTTGTTTTCCAGGAACCTAATTATTCATTTGACCCGACACTGAGTACATTCAAAGCCGCGCGCCGAACAACCAAGACACTGAAAAGCCTGTTTCTCATTAAGCGCAGACACACTGGGAGTGAACGCATAGCCTCTGACAGTCAAGAATTACTCAAACACACACGCAGGTGTGCTTGTTGGCTCGCTCGCTCGCCTGCACACACACACACGCACAAAGCGCACACACATATCCCCACACACACACACACACACACACACACACACACACACACACACACACACACACACACACACACACACACACACACACACAATCCTTGCCGCCACGACTAACTCTTGATTAATGCATGAATCTTCACTGAAACGACACACACACAGACACACACACAGACACACACACAGACACACACAAAAACTTCACTGCAAAATGCCACCAGACTAAGAGGCTTTGATGCGATTCTGTGGAAATCTAAGCACTGGACAAATCAACTGGGACACATCTATAATATACCAATGTACCATTCAAGCTAACCTGTCATAAGCAGTTACCGTCAGGTTCGACAAACTCTGCATGGCAAGATGGATGTTTACTGTGGACCACTGTGGACACTTCCAGAAAACACTGCCTCTACTAACCAAGACAAGTCAACACCAATCGTTCGCAGCTCTAGCGCCACCACAATCCTCTCTAGCAACAGAGTAGCCCCTAAATGTGCTCGCACTAGCATACAGTAATAAAGGGGCATCACATAAACTCCTCAGAATCTAATGCACATGGCCCCAGCTCATATATCTGCATCATTAACATGGTTACTGTTGGTGTTGCAGTATTGTAATAATACATAGCCTACTCATATATTTCAAGATATTGAGCTTTTCACACTCGCGGCCAATTCAGTTATCAAATCTTGACAGACATGGAAAGCATTTCCAATGCAAGACCTTGGAACAAGTGATTGCAGATATACTGGCTGAACTTAAAGTCTGTATGCAGTTCCAGCGGGAAAGCAATAGAACTCTCATTATTGCCGGAGAGAACCACACCGGCGGGTCATCATCGCAATGGTACGCCGTCAGATTCTTGAACCACTTTACAGAACTTCTGCTGCGCTCAGCCACAAACTAATGTAACTCATGGGGCTGATCCATAAAGTTAGTTTCAAGCTGTGTGATAGCTGTTTTATGCTACATTTGACATTTTCCCTGAGTACTTTTCAGTGGGTGATATATCAGGATTAAGTAGAGGCAAAACAGACCTCACTTCTAATCTGTGATTTTCTATTTTAGATGCATTATACTCCAGTAAGCTACTAAATTGACTATCACTGCATTAAGCCGAACAGATGCTGCATACGATTTGGGTCCAATTTTAGCCCTGACAAATTTGAGAATCAGGCAGAATTCCCATCTGATTCAACATGCATTTTGAACAGACTTATGATCCCAGTTAGAAGACATAACCATCAAGTTCCAGGCTGATCCAAACGGGATTTTAAACACATCAGAAATGTTTGTCGGCTGTCTTGTAGTGTGAGCAGTTCCAGCCATCACAACCGGCTGAAACGTGTATTGTGAGTTACCGCAGCACAGTGTCTGCCAGGCTTCTGGCCCACTTCAGTTCAAGGTTACACTACTACCAGACTATCAGTAATATGTGTTAAGGTGACCGAGCCTGCTCTGAGCAATGTTGCCAGGAAATCACTTGATTGGCTCCATGTGTTCTGATTCATGATCATTTGCCTGATGGTTTAAGGTGCAGTCAGATATTGCACAGGAAGTAGCATTGGTTTGTGTTTATGTTAATATTTACATTAGTTAGCAGGTTTTGTGCAAAAAAACGTATATATATACATTTATATTTATATCTTAACCATATAGTCCTATCTTCAGTACTCCCAGACAACTTCCACACAGCGTTTCGTCTTTGTTTGAGGGACAGGCTGACCCTAGTTTGTTTGTTTCCAGTTTTGGAGCCTGGGATGCCTACAGAGACCATGTTTTTTTACAGTACAATCACGGAGTGGGCAGCCAGCGGTCGTGAGGAGATGAATGTGACAAAAATTATTATGGGCTTGAAATGCGCATAAAATCCTTGACTGCACCTTTAAAGTTCTCCAGATGATCATTTGTTGTGCAATGTGTTGGGCAGGGGCAAGTGCCCGAACAACACTGCTCAGCATCAACTTGTCAAAAATGTTGGCATGTGTTATGTGTCTGCATGAGAGGAGTGGGATGGCTGACTGTAGCACACCTGTCGGGGTCCTGGTACCTGCTCTCTCCGGGTCGGGCTCAATGTCGAAGTCGAAGCACAGGGCACAGCCTCGCTCCGCCACCTGGTAAGGGAAGAAGCTCTCGAACAGGTCGACTCCGGCCTCCACACAGTCAAGGACCTCGTCAGGACGGCCAACACCCTGCAGTAGCCTAGACACAGCAAACACACACACAAACTGTGAGCATATTCACATACAAATACACCACACACACACACACACACACACACACACACACACACACACACACACACACACACACACACACACACACACACACACAAATATTTCACACACAGCTAAACACAAAAAGACAGAGATAATTGCACAAAACCACAAACGCACACACACACAACACAAAAAGACGCCAGCACACATACTCAGCATAACCCCCGCATGAATAAAAAAGGAACCACTTAACCATACCAGTCTGATTCAGTGCCAAGCAAACTCACTGAAAAGCTCACTGCAACTGCCAGTTTCCAAACAGAGCTGGCACATCATGAGCCTGTTTCCTTCAAAGCCAAAATATTTGGAGACGTACAAACACAATTTAGGACCCTGGGGATTTCATTTTTAAGGCCTGGCATGTCAAATGCCACACAAATGATGTGCAAAAATCGACTTTCTCTCCACGTTGCTCCCATGCGCTAATTATAACACCATTATAGCGTCAATCATCAGAGCACGTCAGCAGCAGACTCATTTTCTTCCTCTACTTCATCTGCCAGCTTTTGGCATGTCTCACTCGCTGTCGTTATCGACACACGTGAGAGGAATCCGCAATCCCTCCATTAGCCTAACCGCCAAGCATTCGCACAAACACGACAAAGCTTGTCAACGTGACGATTTACTCACATTGGAACAAAAAGGTTTTAAGAAGGCATGAAATTGGTGAGATGCGCCGTTGGTCGGCTGCCTAATGAGAAAACGCTGATGCAACTTTACATTGTTTGCCCTGAAATAAAGCATTTCCTATAATCTCTGATGTCGCTCTCAGCAACAGAGCAGCGGATATTCTTAAACGATGTGTCAATCGGATTCGGTTGGCTCCTTCCCAGACACAGCAGACACTGCAGTTGACAGTCCCAGGAACGAATGTGGCCCAGATCTGGATTAGGTGTGGACCACATCTCTATACTGCTCAAGACTGCAGGCACAAATTCAGTACAGTGAAGTGAATGGGATTTAGCAGCTGCTTTTATCCAAAGCATCAGTGACTGGCAATGTTTAGGTGTGAAACCCAGACCCAGCTAACCCTGAGACATGCCCCCCCATTCAGCCTTGGGCCAGGACAGCAATGGAGTGTAGACTCTGATCCAGGTCAGAAATGGTACCATTTCTTCCTCTCTCTGTGTGTGTGTGTGTGTGTGTGTGTGTCTATATCTTTCTTTCTCTCTCTCTCTCTCTACACATCAAATGCCCTCCTCCTCCCTTCTTGTGAGAACTGCTGTTGATTGCAGACCTTGACACACTTTTGCTGAGTGCGCTTGGAAAAGCACCTCACTAAAGGATTGAGAGGGGGGAAAGAAGTTGGGGAACTGGGCAGCTGCCTCACCCCTTTGTGAGGACACGACCAGTCACATGGCCATGCTGGTCACATGCATCAGCCCAAATATGGCCCAGCGAGTCTTAATACATCAGCCCACAGGTGTGCTGCCTTCTTCAGGCTCATAATGCTGTTGAATGCTCTTACTGTTGCACTGGTGATTTGTGTGGGGAGATGTGCACAGCTGTATCATCACTGAAGCCAACAGGCAACTTCGCAGACGTGCAGGCTAAGACCCGTTGGCACCCCACCCCCACCCAGCCCGGAAAAAACACATGTCATCAATCTTCAGCAATGGCGAGAAAAAGGAAAAGTCTTCAACATGTGCCATGAGGACGGACTAGCACATAAATCATCTGCTTCTTCCACTAAGCAACACAGGGGTTAGATCACATAGAGGGACTAAGGATCATATTTTACCGCCAAACAGCAACACTGACACCATCGATTTTTTTTTTCTTCAGGAAAACGTCCCTGTAACGTCTTCCAGGCAATATTTCCTCATAACTATCTTGGTTCTGATTGGCTGCCGCTGCCATAACTTCCTGTCAGTAGATCCATACTCCCTGAGCCTCATGCTTGCTGCTGGGAATGTGCCTGGCTCTACAAGAATCACATGGCACGGAATGAGGTCAGTAATCAGGTGACAACCTGGGGTGCTCTAAATTCGATTTCTATAGACGACACTCAAGGCTCTCCCCATGCAGCCTCCATCTAAAAAGAGCTGTCCTGAGCAGCCCAGAATGTATTTAGCGGGGAGATTCGGACTTGCTGTAAACGACAGGGATTTGCTACAGGCTTGTGTTGTATGCTTGACATCTCTCTTGCAGCTCATTTGAACGGGACAACAGTCCTGTTGAGAGACCTACGGGAACAAGAGAGCAACAAGAAGGGAAAACGGGGAAAAAAAAAAAAACCAGAAACCTAATCTCAAGTGTTGACACTTTTTTGTTTGTTTGTTTAGTTTGTTATGAAAATGAAATCCTAGCAAATGGGTCCACCAAGGCAAGCCAAAATACTCATGATGAATAAAATAATGCTTCAGTTCGGCTCATTTTCTACTTTCGAGAAAAATGTTCTGAAACTATCATAGTCCAGCACAGGGAATTATACATGCTTTTATGCACACAATTCTGAAACATTATTAAAAACGGCTTAAGAGTGTTCTTGTTTTTTTTTCTTTTGGGACAAGCAACAAAGCCTAGCAAAAAACACAAGCACACAACAAAACGATGAAAAGCAAGCACATCAGCTCAAAGTGGCCCTAATAAGCTCGGGCCCCACATAAGTGTCCTCTGAAGTCTGACTCCAGTCACGGTTTATAGCTTAAGCAGGCAATTATGAAGTGTGCACACTCACGATATGCACAACCACAAAGGAAAAACACATTCAACTAGGAAGGCAAATATTTCTCTCTCTCTCTCTTACTCTTTCTCTCTATCTCTCTCTCCTTGAACCTTTTGGGTGTCACTGCACTGCCGCTACAATTTCTGATGACCTGGTACAGCCTGTGAAGTGAACCGGTTCCTGATCAGTTCAAGGAGTGGTTCCTACTAATGATGCCCAATGGTCTTCTGACAGAAGTTACTAAAAGCTTTTCTAGAGTGAAAAATAGGCACCCCCACTCAACCCCACCCCACCCCACCCCCTACTCTCCTCTCCACTCAACCAAGCCCGTATGGATTCTCTCTGCCCCGGGGGCGATCTCAATAAGATGCCTACCCCTATGTGGGAAGCCGGGGCTGAGTGTGGAGTTAGGATTGATACGCCTCATTAGCTCACTAGGAGTCAAGCTGGAAATTCACCCAAATTCCAAGACGACCTCTCCAGTCTCCTTCTCCTGATGTTTTTCCCACATCCCAGCGTCTCCCAACGAGGACCAGTTGCCATGACTCCCGTGAGGAAACGCGAGCATGTTGCCATGGTTCCTGGGCGTCGCGGGGCGCATAATCAGCCGAGGGAGATGGGAAGGCACGGGGGAGTCGGCCTCTCAATCTCCAGCAGGGAGAGGGACAGAGAGAACGCGCACCTGGGATTGCCTTTGCGTCCGTGTGTGTGTGTGTGTGTGTGTGTGTGCGTGTGTCTGTGAGTGTGTGAGCAAGTGTCTATGAGCATGATTTTGTGTGTGTGAGATGGAGAGCTGGAGAGACAGACAGAGTGGGATAGCGAGTGTGTGTGTGTGTGTGTGTGGTCCAGGAGAAGACCGCATGGATGGATGCAGTTGCATATGTGTGTGCAAAAAAGAGATCAAGAGAAAGAAAGTGGAGAGCGCAATCTGTGCATACTATATGTGCATGTGAATAAGTGAGAGAGTATAATGAGTGTGTGTGTGTGTGTGTGTGTGTGTGTGTGTGTGTGCTTTACAGCAGGGATGTGTTGCAGGGATTCACCTGGGTTTGTCTTGAGGTAGCTCAGCCATCGTTGCGGCAATCAACTGGTTCCGTAAGTCGGTCCCCATGGCGCCCGGCTGGAAACCGTCCAGAACGAAGCCGGAGACCGGCCGCTTGGCTGTCTCGCGCGCCGACCGCAGCCGTTCCTCCTGCACGTCGCCCCCCTCCACCACCCCGAAGATCTCAGCCCCCGCCAGCGCCTGAAATAGGAACGCACGGATATCACTCAGGGCACGTCGCTAAAGCGAACACCGACACTTTCCATACGATACAAAGACACGCCGCTGAGCACGTAAAAGCTGTAGATCTAAAGAGGAGCTGTGTGCATCTTCAGCACTTTGAGGAACATCTTCAGTGCCGGTGTCAAAGCCCTCGAGCGTGTGGTGTTCTACGCAGCAGGGGGGCTACAGAAAATTGCTCTCGACTCTCTGACAAACATCTGTCAAACACTCTGTATCTGCCGTGCAAGCACTTCTGAGCTGAGCGAGCAAACGAGAGAGAGAGAGAGAGAGAGAGAGAGAGAGAGAGAGAGAGAGGAGAGAGAGATCTAGAGAGAGTGTAGGAGGACAAGTGTTTAGAAGGCTGTGGGTGTAGGGTATAGATGCAAATAGACTGTTATTATGTCTGCATCTGAATGGCTACAGCTATGCCAGGGTCAAAGGTTAGGTTCTCCGGTCAGAGAGAAAAGTGCTGTAGTGTTATAGATAAACAATAGAAAGTTTAGCCTAAATGCATATCGAAAATGATTACATGGAAATGTTATGGAAATTAGTAGTCAAATGTCTACCTTTAAGAGGGGGGAAAAAAACCTTCAATTTACTTGTCCACTTACAAGTGCACAGCATTAAATTATAGTGCTTTGTCCTTTGTACACCATATTCTAATGTAAGTAATGCATGCAAAACACAGCACACAAAACAAAACAAAATACACAAGACTGATGCAGCAAGCCTCTGCAAAAACATGTAAAAGACACAGGTTTTTAAACAATACTTAAACAATTATATTTTCTGTATGTTTGTGTGGGTGTGTACAGTGTACCTGTGTTTTCTGATGAAGGACGAGACACTCGTCCAGATGGCTGAGGGTTCGGTCCACCGCCTTGCGCACCCTCTTGCGTGTGGTGTTCTCCTGGCCGGTCTCTCCGTCGGCCATGCTCTGGTACCAGTCTGGCTGGACGGCCGCCTGGAGAGCCATGTACTTCTGCACGGTCAGCTCGATCCGACCGCCGCTGCCCCACACAGACACCGTCTGCAAAACCACACCCAGGCATCAAACCGTGTCTATGACCCTAAGGCGTCTATGAAGGCCAGTAAAATGAAATGTTCGATTAAACATGCTGTCTGCTATTCAGTTCCAATACAATTTTTGTTATATTCAGTCAATTGCTCCTTGAGGTTCTCTAGCCATGCATTCAACATGTGCAGTCGACTACAATCACAGGCAAAAGTTTTGGCAGTAACAAACTTTTTGGGTTTTGCCAAACTTTTCTGCTTCAGTTTTTGTGGTGCTGTTTAACATTGTTTCTAGATTATTTTGCAGAGCTACAAGATGCATGTTACCAGTAATTCATTGCAAATAGCTTGTATGCTGCTGTTCATGCTTGGTTAATGGGAAACCAATCTCATGGCTCAGAAGGAACCCTAAACAATTCCAGCCAATCAACACCTTGCTGAGGGAAAATGAATAGAGGCGTGATGTACTGTATGACTGGCCGTTCAGCTTAATTAACAAACTTGTTGTTGTCATCTTTAATTACGAACACACATCTAGTGGTCAGGGTTGTGCAAAATTCCAGTTAATTGGATTGAAAATGGCTCTTGAAGTTCAATTGAATTCTTGAATTTCGTTTGCATTTCAATTGAGGTAGCAAACCGGAAGCAAAATTGCAATTTGAATTTTTGCACAACCCTGCTTGTGGCATGAATGGCTTCAACTCTGACCTTATTGGTGATGTAACCTGGAGGGTTGGGCGAGGCCGGGTCATGGAGAGAGCAGTACATCACCGTGTCATGGAGACCTGCGGCCAGAGAGATGAAGGGCATTAAGGTCTCACAATACGCTTCTGACATTTAGCGTCTGGAACAGTAATTGCTGAAGTCGTGCAAAAACATTAGTGCATACAAACAAAAGGTTACAACCTTTGCTAAAGACTATCAAGTGAGGAGATGGATTTTTTTTATTTGTAAGGCTTTAACTCATTGCTCAAATCCATGGTCCCCCTGCAGCAATACTCAGGAAAGGGCTCCTCCACACTTGTTGTGACTGTACTGTAATTATATTTCTAATCTTCAGCTTGTTTGCTGAGGGCAAGAAATGGCTCAGTGATTCGCTCGACAATCTACCCTTCTCTCTCTCTCGTGCTCCCAGGGTGCCCCTCTTTATTCTGCCTGCTCTCGCCTAATCTCGTGCGCTAGGTAGCGTTGGATGAAACGCACGTTTACAACGCTCACAGTTTGCCCTTCCAAACAGCGCCAGCTGAAACCAAGAAACAGCAAGAGACTATACCATAGCAATAGATCTCAATTGTCTTGATCAAAAACAGTCCGAACAAAATAAGAAACAGAATCTTATTAACTATGTCTAATGTAAAAAGGAAATTAATCTATGTGATGTTTACAATACCCTATTCCCAACGAGCTCAGGAATAATCATCAGAGAAACACATTCTCTTCATGTCGGTGTGAGTAATTAAGTGTAGGAGGCGGGTATATGAGGACTGCCATGTAAATAAGGCATGAATTCAGTTCAGCTACTTAAGCGCTCGCAGGCCATGCAGCCTACATGTGCGACCTAATTTCAAAAGAACATCATACAGAATGCACTATGTATGCTACAATTGTAGATAGTCTATGTGAGCAAAGAACATTTTTCAAGTTCTTGGTTTTGTTTGATATGTGTGTGTGATATGTGTGGATCCAGAATGTTTTCAATTCTCTCATGCTTTTAACCAATTTCCCCCACAGTTGCATTTGAAAATCTCTAACTTATCGTGTCTCGTGCATAGCATATCTATCAAACTTTACCAAAGTGTGTGTACTTTCCAATATGGCTAACCAGCCAACTCAAAAACTAGGCTATAAATATTCAACAGTCAATTACTCTGCTCTTAGCATTTATAGCCCCTACGGCATGGATGGGTGTAAGTGAGTGAGTGAGTGAGTGAGTGAGTGGTAAAAGAATAATGAACAAGGATGGCGACAGGGGAATGCGGAGTTGTTCATTGTGAAGAGAGAACAGCATGTGCTACCTGGAGAAAATAAATGAGCGAAGCGTGCGAATGTGAGCATCTTTGAGACGGGACTGGAGATGACTGATACCAATCTGGCCCTGATCTGGGACAAATCAGGATCAGATGCAGATTTAATTCAGACTCAACCACTGCATATGACCTATTTTAAGGATTAAATTAAAATATTTCCACCAAGTTCCACTCATAAAACTGGAGACAAATATAAGCCATATTGAACTACCGGTAATATGTTTCACGAAGCACCAATATTAAAAGGGTATCATAAAAGTTACAATACCCCATTTTTTTGGGATTGATAGTTTATGATTGGTGTTTTAATTGTGTTTTAATGAAAGGCAAATTTGCTGTCAGTTAAAAAAAAAAAAAAATGCATTTTCTGAAATCTGTAGGTCTAAGCTATTACTGATATTTATATATTTTTTGCTGTAGTATCTTTCCAGTTTTGGTATCTAGATACTTAGGCAAGTTATCATACCGAAATCATAATGTTGATATCGTGCTAATGCTGTATTGAAGAGTCAGGAAGGTAAGATGTGAAACTCAACAATCAACATGGGCTCAACATGACAGCTGATAGCTAGCATGGGTGTTCCCATCCTGCCTTGCGCGGTGATTTCATTCACGCTGCTAAGGCAGTCTGGAAACTCCCACCCCATGAGCTATGCACAGACACATTTGATAGACATCCGTGGAGTGGCGCCCAATGAACGGATCTGGGCATTTTTTCAAATAAAGAAAATGAACGTCTGGTTGCCAGACCACGTCTCATTTGAGAAGTGGTAGGCGCTAGCCAGGCTAGCTGATAGCAACAATCTGACACAAAAGCAAAATGGTGCGATACTTTTGTTTCAGTAGTATGAAACTGGCTGTTGTTTTTCAGGAACACTAATGAGAATGTGAGATGAGAGCAGTACCAGGGAGTGTTCATAATGCTCACCTGCAAACTTCCGTACTCCCTCTTTAAATTCCTCCAGCACCTCCTGGTGTTCTGCCCTGTGGGACACCGAAAACACATTAAGCACAAACTAATTAAAATAAACACATTACGCATACATACATTTCCTTTTATGTTTGGATGGAAAAAAACAATTGAGTGACACTAGATGGACTGACAATATGAGGAGTGCCGTAAACAACACTGTTCCACTTCAAAACTCCTCCTCAACCCTCAGCCTCTTCCCCCAGCTACCAATCTCACAGCCGCCATCTTTGCTTCATTCTTCATTGACAACGTAGTGGCTATGTAGTCAGTTCTCTGAACTGTGCAGTCACAACCTGCCTCCTCAGGCTATAAGGGCACAACATGAAACCAAGCAGCAGCCCTACTCTATACCTTCAGTCTTCTCAGGTGTGACACATCATTTCCTTCAATCACCCCTCTCACTGACAGCGAGGTGTCTATACTCCTGACATGCAGCTGTCCTGCCACAAGCCGTCTGGACTCTATTCCAGCAGATATCCTCCAAAGCATATGTGACTCCTCTCTTGCTCCTAAGGCTGCAAGAAACATATGTGTCATGACTGATAACAAGCAAACCTTGTCAGGCCGTGTTGCCTCTGTCACCCCGTTGTGCTTCACTCTATCTAATATAAGAAAAATCAGGCCGTAACTAACCCGACACGCAATCCAGCTCCTAGTTAAGACGCCCTCCTCGCAGGCTTTCTGGCTTGTGCAGTAAAACCAATACATACTGAAGGTCCAGGACATGGTGGCATGTCTGGTTTTCAATCAACTGAAAAGGGCAAATGATATTCCGCTGTTCACAGTCCCTCTGCATCAAATTCAAGTCACTAATGCTTGCTAACAAAGTGGTGGCTGGGTCTGCCTCGACCCACTTAAATGCTCTCATAAAGACTTATGCTTCCCCCCGTCCTCTGCGCCCCTCCAAGGAACATTGTCTGGCACTGGCCCCCCTACACACACGGCAATCCAGACTAATTCCATTAGCAGTCCTCTAATGGTGGAACGACCTGCCAAATGGCATCAGTAGGGGCGCCCCTCTCTAGCTTCAAGAAGCTCTTGAAGACCCAACTTTCCACAGATACCTCCTCTCCAAAAACTTCTAACAGCCTAACATGCACTTCTCACTCTTCCTCCTCTATCCCCTTCTTCTACACCACTTTAACTTGCACTTTAACGTCTGCACTCTCATCATAGTCCTGATTGATGCAGTATTTAAAGGTCTCCTTTGCACTGTATTTTGAATACTATGACTTATTTTAGTAAGTTGCAAAAAAAACTGTCTGCTAAATAAATAAATAAATGTAAGTGTGTGTGTGTGTGTGTGTGTGTGTGTGTGTGTGTGTGTGTGTGTGTGTGAGAGAGAGAGAGAGAGAGAGAGAGAGAGAGAGAGAGAGAGAGAGAGAGAGAGAATGATGTGCTTGTGTTTGTGTAAACAACTCACAGCGTGGAAAGGGTCACTTGTGAGACAGCAGGCAGATTGGTCAGAGTATGTAGGGTATCTTGAGTCAAGTGAGGTACTGAGCCACAGCGTGTATACAGCAAGCATCCGGGAGTTTCAAGAGAATGCTGCCCTGTCTTTCCTAGTCCTGTCAGCACACCTAACCGACATCCCTGTACAACTCGAGATATCTCCAGCTTCATCACTTGAATTTCGTGGAAGTCGCTGAAGAGTAGTTGATGATGCGCTAAGACACAAGAAATATCAAGGCACTTTATGAGTTTCACCAAGGCAAACACGACATAAATTAAGACACAAGCATTCTCAAGACATTAACGTTGACTGACTTAAAATGCGAATGTCTTCACGGATTCAGCTGTCAAGACTATCGTCTGACAACAGAAACGTTAGGCAGCATGTGAGCATCGCTGAAATTATTCACTTCACGGTTTCAATTCTGATAGCATGTGCTAGCATAGTAGGTTAACGTTACCATCAGTTATACCAAGATATAAATGTATATTTGTGTAATACCATTAGGGTTGTTCAAGCAATTGTAGATTTCTGCTTCTTTGCATCATCATTCTAATGAACTGAGGTGTAGCCTTATATTGTAACGTAAAGATAAACAATCAATCCAACCATACACTTACCGCATGTAGCACGTGAAAACTACACGTCGCGTGTCCCTTGTTTACCACGTCATCGTGAATGTAGCGAGGAAAAGGGCGGAGTTCAAGTATGAAAACAAAAACTTTTTGTACAAAACTACAAAGTTAGTCATCAAATAGGTAATCGCAAGAATGTCAAGTGGCAACCAATTCATCAGCGGACACCATAGTTCAAACACAGACAAGTGTTTAAGACAGACACCGATGCTTATGTAGGCTAATTTATGTTATGCATTCGAGTATTATAAGAGCTCTGGTATTATTTTCCTAATTTTCATGCATAGATGTCAAAATTGCAGCAAGAGGCCATTGCAGTTGCTATAGTAACAGAAAAGACGCTTTGGATGGTACTATATTCTGGGAGTTGTGGTTTGGTTTGGCCGAAGATAATTACGACCGAAGCAAGTCAATAGTACTTATCAACTACAATACCCAGACTCCATTTCGGTCCAAAGTAATTCCCAGAAGTTTACATCTCAAACAAGAAGACAACAACACCGTCTTCTTTGGAAATATTACATTTGGAAAATAAATATTAGGCCTAAGTCGGAAGTGTCTATTTGATACAATTTTAGTATCATTAGCCTATAATTATATTTTCTACGATCCTCCATTATGAAAGACGGACACAGACCCGACCTTTTCCGCTGGAAAAAAATAACTCAGAGCAAAAAACCATCAACCACGAAGGTAGCCTAAAGCTTATTGTCATATCCGAAGTTCCGATAATGTGAATGTTTGACAACTTAATGAAGATTTGTAGAATGATTAGAATTTGCTTGGGTGATGTCCACTTTAGCTTTGGCCATGGGGCCAATTCAAGCTTCCCAGTATTTCTTGTAGATTCTAGCACTTATTAATTTTTTTTAGACGTTTGAGGCCTAGGTTGTTAAAGCCCGTCCATAAATGTAAGGATCATTTCCTAAATTTGATTATTTCTCATTTTAAGTGATATAATTGTCTAGGCTAATTCTCGTCTTCAATAGGCTATTGCAAATATGCTCAACACCAGCTCAGACATCAGTAGTCAGGGCAGGCTATTGCTGTAGCCTATGTGAAAATGTAGGGAAGAAATCACTCCAGTTTTGGCCTCTCTACATTACTGAATATATCACACTTTCTAATATGTCCTTGTGAGGTATAGGCTATTTGGCATAGCCTATCCTGGGTGAGGCAAGAAAATTAGGGGTAAATTATGTGTAAGTAGCTACTTTGTATCGAAGAGCTCACAGCTTTTCCAGCAGCTTTATCTGGATGGATCTGTATGCTGCAGCCTGTGTCTGGTGAAATTGCTATGCCAAACTTTTTTGCCAAATGACCTTTAATGCCATAAAGATAACAAGTTTGCACTGATTTCCCTCCTGTTTATTTACTGTAGGTCCAACGTGATAGCCATGATATAGACCACTGGATAAAGGTAGGTAGTTTAATGCACAACCCTCTCAATCTTTTAATCTCTGTCTCAGAATGAGTAATGAGTAGGCTGTATGTGGTCCATTTGATGGGCCTTTTATGTAAAGCTACAAAACACACACACACACACAAACACACACACACACACACACACACACACACACACACACACACACACACACACACACACACACACACACACACACACACACACACACAGAGACAAACATTTCCCTTGCCCCTGTAAAAATTATCATTTTTTCCCTTAGAGAGTGGAGAAAGCTTCAGAGTTTGCAGTCTCTGAGGTTTTCTCCCTTAAGAAATCCAAGACTGGCATTCATCATCAGGCAGTTTCATTACAGAGCACAGATCAATTGCAAGACCATGATGAGGCATACGATGAAGGTAAATTGTAACAAATATGACCACCATAATAGTATTCAACATGACCATAACTTTCATCACAAGTTCTGATTATGAAACAAAAGGCATGCAGTGCTCAGATATATCATCCAGTGTAATAAAACATGAGATATCATGTGTGAACTCACATGTAGTGAATGCAATAACATGTAGTAACAAGCACATGGTTGTGTTAAAAGCAATTCTCACTTATAGCAGGGAGTACACAGAGGACTTTCTGAAGCTGGGAGTCCTTTTTGGTGTATGCTACTTCAGTACTCAATGTTCCTATTGCTCCTTACTCTGTAGCGCAGGCAATTCTGAGCGAATGGATGAACCAAAAGGTGCGCCTTGAACTCGAGATGGATGATGAAGAGGAGGAGGACATTACAAACTACAAAATAGGGGCCCCTGCGTCGAGGTCACAGAATCGTTCAGCTGTGCCACAGTGCAAAAGTTTTTATGGTATTATTTGTTTGTTTGGTTTCATTTTTGATTAACTGCTGTGGTGTTACAATTGTTATTTCTCACCTTCGCACATCCTGGTCCCTCAGACATGTATACCAACCTGGAGCAGGAAGAGGAAAGCTCCGTGGTGAA
Organism: Sardina pilchardus; assembly: GCF_963854185.1. Taxonomy (NCBI): domain Eukaryota; kingdom Metazoa; phylum Chordata; class Actinopteri; order Clupeiformes; family Clupeidae; genus Sardina; species Sardina pilchardus. The sequence continues at coordinate 22,763,808 of NC_085012.1, forward strand.
TAACATCCTGCAGGAGCTCATGGAGCACGACGTGTTGGATCCTGGGATAGTGGAGGACCTGAGTCTGGACTCTGCCGACAGGGCCAAGAGGAGAACACGGAACCCGGGCCTGACCATGGAGGTGCGGCACCGACAGGTGAAGGAGAACCGACTGAAGAGAGACTTGGAGCGGGACAGGGAGCGGCGGGAGAGGGAGGCGCAGAGGGAGGTGCGCGAGGAGGCCCAGAGGAGGGTGAGGGAGGAGGAGAGGAGACGTCAGCAGGAGGCGCGGAGGAAAGACGAACTCCTGCAGCAGGAGGTGGTGCGGCTGCGCCGAGAGATGGAGGAGAGGAGAGCCGTGGAGCAGCTTGCTCGGAGGATGTAAGGTTGCCATGGCTACGGCTGGCCCACATTTAGAGCCGACAGTGCCTTTTTCTCAACACTGTTGATACAAAAAAAAAGTTCTCAGTTCATGTGCGAGCAAAAAGTGAAAAGAGTTCCAAGTTCCATAAAGCAAAATAATCAAAGGTCTTTAGGAGAGCAAATAAAGCGTGTGTGGGTGTTTGTGCTTTTCACACTTGGATCGTGTTTTGTGTTCAGAGGCATTATATGTCTAAGAGGCACTTGTTCTTTGTTGCAGGGAAAGAGAGAGGCACCACAGAGAAGCCAAGCAGAGAGAAACTCGGTCCATTAAACCTGCAGCGCTCGCATTACACTCCCAGAAGCAGCGAGACGAGGAACAACTTGTGCAAGAGCAGGTGGAGGCTAGAGTCCACATGCTGAATCTACAAGTGAGGATTTGGATTTGTTGTCTGTGTGTGTGTGTGTGTGTGTGTGTGTGTGTGTGTGTGTGTGTGTGTGTGTGTGTGTGTGTGTGTGTGTGTGTGTGTTTGTGGATTTGTTGTCTGTGTGTGTTTGTGTGTGTGAGAGAGAGAGAGAGAAAGAAAGAGGCTGCCAAAGAATATATCAGGCAGAGAAGGTTGAGACAGAGGAGCACTTTCTTCTTCACTGTGAAAAATATGTGATTTTAAGACGGACCTTTTTCACCAACTTCCAAAACACCATAACAAAATTTGATGACATTGAAGACAATGATAAAACTGGTCATACATCTTGGCAAATGGCCCTCTGCTTCCCTGGGAGGATATGTCTTAAAATGTCACAGCCTGAGGGTCTTTTTGTTAACAGACACATATGCATATATGCACGTGTGCATACGTGTGCACACACACACACACACACACACACACACGTGCGTGCGCGCGCGCGTGCGCACTGATTAACATACATACATACACTCACCCGTACCTAGATTTCTAAGAAGATTGCTGCCACTAATAAAGAGGGCTGAGGTGCGTGAAAAGTAATTGGTCTGTGTTGGTAAGGTTGAGCGAGGGTCACTGATGATTTTGTAGTTGAAGTTGTAGTAAACTGTGTGTGTGTGTGTGTGTGTGTGTGTGTGTGTGTGTGTGTGTGTGTGTGTATGTGTGTGTAGTGCCTGCAGAAGCACTTCTCAGCCTGGTTCACCTTGGTGCTAGCACGGCGTCTGCGTGAGGGCAAGGCGGCAGCGCTCTGTGATTGGAGGAGGAAACTGGGGGTATGGCGGGCATGGCGAGCGCTGGTGTGGGCCAATAAGGAAGAGAGAGAGGCGGAGAGAACAGAGGAGGAGCTGCGATTAGAGCACAGGTGAGACCACATGGCCACTTCTACACCAATGACACACATTATCCAGGGCTCTATCATCTTGATCAAAGGGTATTCTGTTTATTGCATCTTAGGTTCATGTTGTTGTTTTATATACTCATGAAAGTAGTCAGGAAGTAGTCGGTGTACTTTCAGGAAACCCACACGCTGGTGTTGGTGTCACCTTGTTCCCATAAACTGATATTTATGCACGAATACACATAATTCATGCACACTTTTAACCAAAACCAATGAAAGAGACCATATTAGTCCAATCCTCTAGTCTTTACACTGGCTGCCAATCAATTTCCAAATTGAATTTAAGATACTATTAATCTTGTACAAGACACTAAATGGCCTTGTCCCTAAATACAAATGCTAATGCCATACACCCGCTAGAGATCTTAGATCTACCGGGACCTGTCAGCTAGTCATCCCCAGAGTCAATACCAAGCAAGGTGAAGTGGCATTCAGCCATTATGCCTCTCACCATTGGAACCTCCAATAAATATGTTAATGATATAAAGGTTCATAGGTTCCTAATACGATACAAATATGAACCTCCAGTGAATATGCTTATTTATTCCTTTTAATTTATTTGTTTTAATGTTCTTTTATATTCCTTTTTACTTAGGGCTATTTACATTTTATTTGTTTGTTCTGTCTGTGTCAGGGGGTAATTCCATTTTTATTTGTTTGTTCTGTCTGTGTGAAGCACATTGAATGATGATTATGTATGATAATGTGCTATACAAATAAATCTGACTTTGACTTCGACTTTGACACCAAGAGGCAAAGTTGGTTAAGATCTGTCTGGTAAACAGGAGGCGCGGGGCTCCCAGTGGTGTTTGTGGGCGACGTGGAACAGCTGGAGCATTGCCGCCTGACAATCAGTCGATTACTGAACCCACCATTGGGAGTCGGTGTTGTTTTGGATAAACACTCTCTTACCAGTTAACTTACGTACAGTACATGCAGGGATGTCGTGGGACAATGAGACGTGGGTAAACTATGAATTCTGTGATCTCGGTGAGGTGGCCTGTGCCATGCGGTATCAGATTTTTTAAAAAAAGGTATTCAGAACGTGTTTGATGATGGTGGAGGTTATTGTCTAATGCTTATATCAGTACTAGTGGTATTAAATGGTTCCTAGTCCTAGAGTGTTGATGAGTGCACATATTGTGAATGTGGATAATATAGTGTGATTTTTGAATGTTAATAGTTGCAGTTGGTGAATAAACTCTTTGGAGAGGTGGATAAACAGCGTTTTCTTGCATTTAGCCTCCACTTACATCCCTGCATACATGCATATGTAGTGAGGCTTTACAGACTGACAAGGATTGGGTGCGAGTCCTCCCCTCACCCATTTGGTCCTGAATGAAGTCCTTGAATCACAGCCTTAACAGAATGAAAACGGGAAGGACATCTAGTTTCATCAGAGAGTAGAGTAGGCCTGTTTGGAACTGCAAGCGCTTCATGCAAATGATTACCAGCCTATCCTGTCCCCTAAACATTAAACAAGGGCACTTTTAATCATCTCTGCAATTTAGTTTGGCCATGGGATTAGCATTTTTATGGAATACAAAATGGATACTCTTTCCCATCAGAAGTACCCGTCACTATCCTCTGGGCCCGTCTGAAGTGAATAGGCTCTGGAAATATAATGAGTTGGCACGCCAGCTTATGTTTTGTACTCCCAAAACAATATTGAACGACTGCTCAAGGTTTGTAGAGCCTAGTTTGTAATTAGCCTTGGACACGATGCCAGTACAAGCACTTGAATTATGGGAGATAATGATGGTTGTAACACAGAGGTAAAGAGTGTTTGATTGACAGGTTGATATTCCCTTAGGCGTTGTCAAGTGGCCGCGGAGGGTGACCGTAAAAGGCTGCTGAGACGGTGCCTGAATGATTGGCAGCTTTGGTGTCGAATGGAGAGAGAGCGACGGGAGCTGCTCCAGCAACAGGAGGAAACCAAACGAAAAATGGCCGCCCTGATTTCTGCTGCCGTCTCAGGGAAGTTAGGGTCTGAGCACGCCTCTGTTCAGCTAATCACAGACCTACCTGAGAAATGTAGCCAATCAGAACCCATAAAGACCAAGGTAAGCCTTTACCTAACAAACAGACTGTCTTCATTCCCTTCTCAATTATCAACTGTCTTTCTTTCTTGCCCTCTTCCTCCTCCTCCTCCTCCTCTTCTCTGCCAGGTCCTGTCTCCCTCTTTTCTCCCTCCTCCTCCTCCTCCACCTCGTCCTCCTGCTCCTCATCATCTCTTTGTCTCTATCTTTCTCTACAGTGACGGTTTATGAATGAAACATGAGGTGAGGTGCTCAGAGAAGCCACCCAGCCCAAGCCAGGCAATAAAGCGCACAATTGAAAGCATTTGGTCTCCCATATTAATCTTGGAGCGGCTGGCGTCGTGCACACAATACTCCAGCGAGAGCCAGCACTGGCCACCTTGGATAATCACTCATGTTTCTGTCTAGGAAGTTTATCAACAGAAGCGTGGAAACTTTGTTCCTCTGCTAAATAATGCAATGAGATAAAAGTTTCAGTTTATTTTGCTGGGCAGGCTGGCACTGAAATGAAACAAACAACTGAAGCAGGAGAGGATTTTCAGAGTGGCATTTTAAGTGAGATTGTATGTATGTAGATGTAAAAAAAACCAAAACTGAATAGCGGGAGAGGGTGAAGTGGAGTTGGCGAGGGTGGTGGCAGGGACGATGCCAGGAGAGAGAGCGTCTTGGCCTCAGGTGCATGTGTGTGCTGTGCCAGGAGTGATCTGAGAAGTGTCATCATACCAGCCCACCCAGGCGCTAAGGGGAGCTGACGTGCAGTCATGCCCGGCCATCTCCGATTTGATGCCCTTCTCATCTCCCAGCAGGCTGCCATCCCTGCATTGCAATGCCCTGGCGCTGCGCCTGCCTCCGCCTCCCCTCTAATTGCCACGGACGGTGCCCGGGGCGATGCCCGTGGAGATGCCTGCGGTGGTGGCGGTGGTTCCCTGCCGAAGCAGGCTTGGCAGGTCACCCGCGGGCACGGCGCCCTGACGGTGGCCGAGCTGCAGCAGCTGGCCAGAAGGAAGGGCCCCCAGGAGGGACTGCTCGCCGATGCCCCCCGATGCCCCGGAGTGGAGCTGCGCGGCGGGAGGTTCGAGCACCGGCACGCCGCGCAGCGGCAGGTGATCGCCGAGCAGAGGCGGCTCCTGCGGGATCAGCAGGAAGTGATCGCTCGGCTGCAAGAGACGCGGAGCATGGCGGAGCTGCGGACGCGGGCCACTGCGCACGCCCCAGCGGGGCCCGGGCAGCCAATCACACGGCTTGACGGCCACCAGCAGCCACCCAAAAACCTCCAGGGCCCCAGTGAGCCAATCACAGAGAAGCCGGATGACGCTAGGTGAGCACCTGTTGAGTATTGACATTTACTAACGGACCTTTGCTTAAAACTGGAAGTGTTGTGCGTGTGTGTGTGTGTGTGTGTGTGTGTGTGTGTGTGGCCGTGAGAGTTGACGTTTTAATGGGAAGCCTTAAGACAACAATTTAGTATTCTTTTAGCTGTGTGTGTGCAGCGACTGTGTGACGGACGGTTGCTCTAATATTCATTGGTTTTACTTCCAGGCCCCAAGGCATCTCAGGGAAAACCAATATGAGAAACGTGGTCCCGAGACACCAACAGAAATCCACAGCCCCGCACCCTACTGTGCAAGGTCAGACACACACACACACACACACACACACACACACACACACGCAATACAAACACATCCGCAATAGTGATCCCAAGGCTTTGGCCTGATATGTCAGCGATGATGCAAGAGAAAGAAAAATTAATATCAAGGCTCCAACAGCCTTGAAAACGATTTGACAGGAAGCGTGGAAAAGTTTTTCTCTTCCCCTTACCACTCTCTGTGCATTTTGTTGAACCCGAGTGCTACGTGGGAGGAATGTGAGACGGAGCGCGAAGCATTGTTATCGTGCGAGCACATAAAGCGCACACACGTGCTCCTTTCATCGCGCGCAGCTCCACGGCAGCCTGCATGATGACTCTCTACATTTATTTCATTTAGACTCCCCCCCTACTTACGCATCTCTTTATCTCCCTCTTACTCTCTCTCTCTCTCTCTGATTCTTTCTTTCTTTCTTTCTTTCTCTCTGAAGTCCACATACATATTAACGTGACGCTCAGTAGACTGTGTGTAAGATTTCAAACGAGAAATGGAAAGTGGTCTATACCATGAATCACTCAGCCGGTGAGGACAATGTTATATGCTGGGCTATAAAAGCATGTGCTTTACATAGACAGCCATTATCAAAGAGAGAAAACTGCCTTTCCGGAGGCACTAACAAAGAGCAAAGAGAATGAAGTAAAGGGAAAAAGAAGTTCTGAAGTTTCAAGACAGAACTTTCACATGTATGAAGTGCTAAATGAAAAAGAATTGACTTATAGTCCAATTTCGGTTGGTTCTTGGCCTTGAGGGAGGAGGCCCACCCAGCTCGAAATGATTCATCTTTCTGAGTGATGGTGAATGAAAGCAGTGAGGCACTGGAATTGGATTGGAGTCGAGTAACACATTGCTGGAGAAAAACATACAAACAAACATGTGCTGTATAAAAGCACATCATATAGCCAGAGGAGAGAAGCTGGCAAATCTCCAGCTTTTGTCCCGTGTGGTAAACCACACTCAAAATAAATCGGCATAACTGTAAGCTAACGCAAACTTTTACACTGCATCATTTAAAACAAAAAACAACTATCATGATTTTATACATATTATTCATTCTGTATATAGTACCTCTGGCCATCCTTCATCTTCCAAACAGCAACAATTTGTCAATGTCTACACTTGTACAGTTTTTTTGCTAGGCAGGTGGCTTGTTTCAACCATTTTGGAGCAGTTGACATTTTGGCTGGATTTTGAGTGTTTGATTGATTCTGTCAGTTTTTTCCATGTAATCGCAAGTTGCACTGGTTTCTGCCAGCGCAGGCTGAATGTTGCTGGATGCTGTTTCGTGCCATTACATGAAGAAGTGGGCACAGAGAGATAAGACCACTAAATCCACCAAAATCACACAAAATTCATGAAACAACCCATCTAAAAAGGGCTATACAAAACTGGAAGTGATTGATGTTATTTTGAAAGCATACTTACATTGCAGCATTTCTTCACGTGTGCCTAAGAACTTTTCACAATAGTGGATATTCTATATCTGTTATTACACCGTAGACTGTAAATAAAACTGTAGGTTTTACATGCATCAATCAACATACAGTATACTAGTGTTGTTTGGTTCCTGTTATAGTATGGTGTATGATTATGACATTCACACTGTTTGATTTGTTTCATGTTCATGTGCACGACCACAGACAGAAAACATATTGCTCTTTTAACTCTGTTTACTTCATCCTGTCCCTCTGGGATAAAAATGGGTCAGCTATGCGTGTCAGCTACACAGGGCTGGCACCTCATCTTGGAGGAATCAAACAAAAACACTTGTTATCCATTTGTTTGGGCCAGTTCGATTTTTGATTTGCTAAGGTTGTTTTCAAGAGAGAGGTCAATGGAACATGTTTTTGACCACTACCATTGGTCTAATGAAAGTGCTTACCTCAAAGGTTAAAGGCTGTTAATTAAATCTGTATTCCCGGGAACATGTGAGATTCACGTCGATATCTGTGAACGCTGCTCTCTGAACCCTCCTGGCCGTATGTTCTCTTGCTCTCAAACATGCTAAATTAATTAGCACAACAATTGTGTCGCTTTAAAAAGCATGTTGTGTTGGATTAAAAGACAATATGTGTGGAGACAAAACAACAGAAAAATACAGCCAACGTGAACAGCGAAATACTTATATCTACATATTTTGATCCTGCATAAAATTGAGAACAGAGGTAGAAAGTGTTCAAATGGTAATTGCTCTTTCTCCCCCTCTCTCTCTCTCTCTCCCTCTCTCTCTCCCTCTCTATAGCGATGGAGGAGAGAGCTCGACAGCGTGCTGAACGTAGGAAAGAGGTAGAGGAGAGGAAGAGACAGATAGAGCAGGAGAGACTTGTGAGTACTGTGTGTGTGTGTGTGTGTGTGTGTGTGTGTGTGTGTGTGTGTGTGTGTGTGTGTGTGTGTGTGTGTGTGTGTGTGTGTGTGTGTGTGTGTGTGATATTCTAACTTGAATTGATGTCTGTGGGTAAGAGAGGCCCAATGTGGGTTTGAACCTAAATGGTTGGTGTTTTTTGTGATGAAACCCTGCAAGCATGTAATTTAAACATACCCATACCTTACTTAAATAAGAAAAAATGCAGTTAATACTTTAATAAACATGAATAATTTACTATTCATCTTAAGGTATGTTAAAATGTTCACATTTATGGCTGTTGATGCAATCAGTTCTCAGAGGATTCAATTAAAGCATGCATTTAAGATGACAAATGCTACAATAGTCATGTGAATATAGAATAAAAGGTTCACATTTATCTAACTTGGTGAATTCAGTCCTCTGGGATGTTGACACTGTGTGTGTGTGTGTGTGTATGTGTGTGTGTGTGTGTGTGTGTATGCCTGTGTGCGTGTGTGCGTATGTGCATGTGTGTGTGTGTGTGTGTGTGTGTGTGTGTATGCATGTGTGTGTGCATGTATGTGTGCGTGTGTGCGTGTGTGCGTGTGTTTCCCCAGGCCCAGCTGAAAGCAGCAGAGGAGGAGAGACAGAGGGTGGAGGAGGAGGAGAAGCGTATCGCCTCCGAGAAGAAAAGAGAGGAGCGGAGGAAGGAGCGGGAGGTGTGTGTGTGTGTGTGTGTGTGTGTGTGTGTGTGTGTGTGTGTTTGTGTGTGTGTGTGTGCATGCATGTGTAATTTCAGCCTACACGTTAGGATTTGGATATTGTCTGTTCATGTTGGCTTCTGCTTAAGATGACATCCTGGTAGCGGTCGAGGTCGTTGTCATTCTTTTCTCAACATATACTGTAGGTGTACTGTAGGCTGCAATATATAGGCTACATTATATTCGCCTTTGTAACATAGACTCTATGACTATGTTATTGAAACATGCCCTGATACATTTTGAATATGCCAGGTGTGTATATTCCACCTGAGGAGAAAAGGATCTTGTTGAAACCCAGGTATGGAATACTTTTACGTCAATAAAAAGTGCTTGTAGGGTACGTGACACTGTAGGGTCAATCTGTGGGTGTTGAGTGTGTGGGTATATGATGATCGGAATGGCAATGTCCTGTTGTGCAGTGGTTCTGGTTTCCATACTGTGGGCCGCAGCACAATGGTGTGTTTTGAAGGCTGCACGGGTGTGCACCTCACTGTGTGCTGTGTGTGTTTCAATTATTCACAGATTGGGATAAATGGTGTGGTGCAGTTTTAGGTCTGGTGCAGTTTTTATTGTCATTGCTAATAGTTAACATTTGGACAAAACCGTGAACTATTAAAATAACATTTCATGATGTTAGTTCTAGTCATCATCCTCCTCCTTCTCCTCCTCCTCATTTTCACTTTCTATCTAGGTACCATTGTTATTGGTCAAGGAATGTTGCACCTGCGTGCAACTAACAACCAATTACATGACAAACACTGTCAAACAACATAGCTGACTTTTATAGAATAGACCTTTCGATGACATGGGGGTAATAAACGGCAATTATCATGTGTGTAATGGCCCAGGGAACCATACAATGAGGGAGGATGGAGGCGTGATATGTTTAAACAATAAATTGTGGTTTATTAACCAAATTACGAAGAAATAATACCTTAACAAAACCGTAGATAGATAGGTAGCGATCAGTGGTCAGTGGTGAGGTGCAGGCGTGTGTTGCGTGTAGGTAATGTAGTGTATGCGTGTTGCATGTTACAATGAATCAAATAATAACTAAAGCTAAAGCAGCAGCAGGCGCAGACCGGCGTTTGGCCTACATGCCAAAATCAAGAGAGAGAGACTGCTGGAATTCAAAGCACCATATAGGCCGCGGACCTGGCAACCCCGCCCACCTCATAAGTCCTAATTGGGAGGAGACAGAGAGACACAGCAAGGCCTTGCGGCCGTCACATGTGATTTTGGCACTTTTGTGTGTTTAATATCATGGTGGTGTGCCGTGACATTTTCTCTCAGTAAATAGTGTGCCTTGAAAGAAAAATATTCAGTGAACACTACAGTAAAGCATAGATCAATGTTTTGAAAAGACTTGCATTGGTCTTGTTTCCGTGTTAATCTATACGTACATGATATGTATGTGTGTGTGTGTGTGTGTGTGTGTGTGTGTGTGTTCAGAGGGAACTGGAAAAACAGATGAAACAGGAAAGGGAACAGAAGCTCCTGCACCAGGCCAAGGAGCACTACCAAAGGAGCCTGCTGCTCCGGCAAGGCCTAGCGCCATGGAAACGGCTCATGGAGCAGTGCCACGGCAACACGCAGGTGAGCAGCCAGACGAGCCAGACGGCCGCCCCACAGTCACGACATCCGACACCAGCGCCACCTTATTGCCAACCTACAGTCAGAACCAAGACATACGACTCTCAAGTGAACAATCCCATCTGCCTATGATATACACAGACACACCCATGCTGGGCTACAGATATATACCTCCATTTTTCATTCATACAGATCTCTCTCTCTCACTCTCTCTCTGTCTGGTCTGTGTAACACAGTCTTAAACAGAGACCTACATCATCTACAGATACGTTATAGTAAAATGTTTAACATCTGTTATCATGTTTAATATCTAAGTCCTTATAAAGGCTATTTGACCTCAGTGTGACCCATATCTATGCCCAATGCCCCTTGTCTAGAAAGTTCACGTAAATATTATGCAAGCAGCTGAACATATGAAGATCTCATTTGTAAACTAGAAATGCAATTCCAAGGAATTACCAGTGCATGAAAATGGAAAAAAAATTATAGATAGATAATGTAGAGATGGTTACTAAGGTGTAGCTAGGGTAAACATGGTGGTTGCATAGTTTAAAGAGAGTTGATTGTGTTAAGGTAGACATTTCAAAGCTTAAACATTCCTGTTCTAACTTAACTAATGATTTCTAACAGGTATTCTAAAATGTTGACTATGCTAACAATGATAACCAGGTTGATTGGTTTACTTGGCTAATGATTTTTAACAGTAATGCTAAAAATGCTAACAATGCTAACAAAGCTAACCACATTGATTAGCTAATCATTTTTAGCAGTTATGCTAAAAATGCTAACTATGCTAACCAGGTTGATTAGCTAACTTAGGTAATCATTTTAGCAATTATGCTAAAAATGCTAATTATGTTAACAATGCTAACCATGCTAACTAGCTAACTTGCTACTGAGGACTTTTATTTTGAAACATTTGTTGATAGGGTATCCATGACTGCCAATATCAGGAATAAAGAAGTTACTGTAGTAAAATCATGTTGGTTGCTATGGAAACGGTCATAAACGCTTAATTTTGACGGTTGTTAGGTACATGGAGGTCTCATGTAGTTGACTGGAGGCATAGTTGATGATAACTGACAGTTGGAATGGTTGAACAGTTAAATAGTTGAGTAGTTTCGATGGTTAAATGATTTATTCGTGTATTATTGCAGTGAGGACTTTTATTTTGAAACGGTTGTGGAAAGAGGAACAAGAGTTTAACAGGATATGTAGTCTTCACAGAGAGATTGTATGCTTAAAGCCTGAGAGAGAGAGGGCTGCTGCAGGTGGGGCTGGCCACCTGGCATAAGATTCTAATTGCTTAACGACCCGATTGTGATGTCATAGAGGCCAATGTTAAGTCTATGGGGAAATTTGTAATAGTTTTTAATTTATAGTTTAAAAAGGATAAAAGTAAAAAAGTTGAAAAATACATGGCAGCATTCCCCTATTTAAGACCTACGTTGCGACGTTTGAATGAAGTTTCTAGGTTAAACGGTTCAAGCTGAATAGAAAAAATGAAATTGGTAAGCGGAATAATAATAACTAGAGATGTAATTCCAAGGAAATTACGAGTGCATGAAAATGCAAAAATGATGAGGACTTTTATTTTGAAACAGTTGTGGGTAGAGGAAACAGTTGAACAGGATATATAGTCTTAAGAGAGCCAGAAAGCCTGAGACAGAGAGTTGCTGCCAGGTGGCTTTGAACACCTGGCTTAAGATTCTAATTGCTTAACGACTTCATTGTGATGTCATAATCCAATGTTAAGTCTATGGGAGAAAAAATGTTTTAAAAAATTCATATAAATTAAACGATAAAGTTTTCAAAGATGAAAATTACATAGCTGAAGTCACCTAAGTAAGACCTACGCAGCGCAGTTTGAATGAAGTTTCTACGTCGAACGGTTGAAGCTGAATTGAACGCACAAAAAGTGTCTGAAGAAGAATAATAACTAGAGAATGTAATTCCAAGGAAATTACGAGTGCATGAAAATGCAAAAATGTATAGATACAGTAGATAATGTAGATATAGTTACTAAGGTGTAACTAGGGTAAACATGGTGGTTGCATAGTTTAAAGAAAGCTGATAGTGTGAAGGTAGACAGTTTAAAGCTTAAACATTACAGTTCTAACTGAACTAATGATTTCTAGCAGTAATGGTAAAAATGCTAACAATGCTAACTATGCTAACAATGCTAACCAGGTTGATTAGCTAACTTCTAATCATTTCTAGCAGTTATGCAAAAAATGCTAACTATGCTAACAATGCTAACTTGCTAGTGAGGACTTTTATTTTGAAACATTTGTTGATAGGGTATCTATGGTGGCCACTATCAGGAATAAAGAAGTTACTGTAGTAAAATCATGTTGGTTGCTATGGAAACGGTCATAAACGCTTATTTTTAATGGTTGCTATGTTGGTTGCTAGGTACGTGGAGGTTTCATGTAGTTGACTGGAGGCATAGTTGATGATAACTGACAGTTGGAATGGTTGAACAGTTAAATAGTTGAGTAGTTTCAATGGTTAAATGATTTAATAGTGTATTATTGCAATGAGGACTTTTATTTTGAAACAGTTGTGGACAGAGGAAGTAGTGAAACAGGATCTGTAGTCTTAATGAGATTGTATGCTTAAAGCCTGAGAGAGAGAGAGCTGCTGCACCTGGACTGGCCACCTGGCATAAGATTCTAATTGCCCTATTATGATGTCATAATCACAATGTTAAGTCTATGGGGAAATTTTAATAGTTTTTATTTAATAGTTCAAAAAGTATAAAAGTTACAAAGTTCAAAAAAACATAGCTGAAGTCACCTAATTAAGACCTACGCAGCGCAATTTGAATGAAGTTTCTACGTTATACGGTTGAAGCTGAATTGCACGCACAAAAAGCGTTAGAAGAATAATAATGACCTATAATAAGAATAAATCGGATAACAGTAGAGTGCATTTTCATGCACTCTAACTAGAAATGCAATTCCAAGGAATTACCAGTGCATGAAATGCAAAAATAGATAGATAATGTAGATATGGTTACTAAGGTGTAGCTAGGGTAAACATGGTGGTTACATAGTTTACAGAGAGTTGATAGTGTGAAGGTAGACAGTTTAAAGCTGAAACATTCCCAGTTCTAACTTAACTAATGATTACTATTCATGTTAAAATGTTAACTATGGTAACAATGATAACCAGGTTGATTGGTTAACTTAGCTACTGATTTCATGCAGTAATGGTAAAAATGTTAACTATGCTAACTATGATCACAGTGCTAACCAGGTTGATTAGCTAACTTAGCTAATGATTTCTAGCAGTTATGCTAAAAATGCTAACTATGGTAGCAATGCTAACTATGGTAACAATGCTAACTTAAACTAACAATGCTAACCAGGTTGATTAGCTAACTTAACTGATGATTTCTAGCAATAATGCTAAAAATGCTAACTATGCTAACAATGTTAAAATTGCTAACCATGATAACTAGCTAACTTGCTAGTGAGGACTTTTATTTTGAAACATTTGTTGCTAGGGTATCCATGGTGGCCACTATCAGGAAACAAGAAGTTACTGCAGTATAATCATGTTGGTTGTTATGGAAACGGTCATAAACGCTTAATTGTAATGGTTGCTATGTTGGTTGCTAGGTACATGGAGTTTTCGTGTAGTTGACTGGAGGCATAGTTCATAACTGACAGTTGGAATGGTTGAACAGTTAAATAGTTGAGTAGTTACAATGGTTAAATGATTTAATAGTGTATTATTGCAGTGAGGACCTTTATTTTGAAACAGTTGTGGACAGAGGAAGTAGTGAAACAGGATCTGTAGTCTTAATGAGATTGTATGCTTAAAGCCTGAGACAGAAGGTGCCTCGCATATAGCGTTTACGCGTCCTCTCTCGCTCCTCAATCCTCACTGATCTACATAAAGAATGATGGAGCGGCAACAATGGGATAGTGTAGCCCTTCTTCTATCTTTCTTTATGTAGATCATTGAGGATCGAGGAGCGAGGGAGGACATATAAACGCTGCTTGAGAGGTACCCAGAGTAAATACTTTAAAAGTTGTATGTAGATAGTCTAATTAATGTTGATAGACAGAATGTTTAATGGATGTTGATAGGCAGATTGTTTAATAGATATTGATTGACAGTTTAATGGGTGGATGAGTGAATGGTCTGAAGAAGATGAATGGATAGAAGGTTGGATGGAATGTGCCTTATATTCTTGTTAAGAGAGACACTGATATAGCTCTCTGAGAGTAGTTGATACAGGTGTAATCAATTTAACTGGCTAGTCTTAAGAGAGCCATAGTATCTTAAAGCCTGAGACAGAGTAAATAATTTAAAAGTTGAATGTAGATAGTCTAATTAATGTTGATAGACAGAGAGTTTAATGGATGTTGATAGACAGATTGTTTAATAGATGTTGATAGACAGTTTAATGGGTGGATGAGTGAATGGTCTGAAGAAGATGAATGGATAGAATGTTGGATGGAATGTGCCTTATATTCTTGTAGAATGGAGAGACACAGCTCTCTACTGAGAGTAGTGGATACAGATACAGGTGTAATCAATTTAACTGGCTAGTCTTAAGAGAGCCAGCCTGAGACAGAGTAGATTGTTTAAAAGTTCAATGTAGAGCGTCTAATTGATGTTGTTGATAGGCAGACTGTTTAGAATGGGTGGATGAGTGAATGGTTTGAAGAAGATGAATGGATATAAAGTTGGATGGAATTAGGAGGACTTATTTTGATACTGTTGTGCGCAGAGGATACAGGGGAACAGAATATGTAGTCTTCAGAGAGGAGCCTGAGAGAAACTGACAGTTGGTGCCCAGGTGGCTGACCAGCTGGGGTAACATTCTAATTGCTGCCGTGATGTCATAATGAGCAATGTTAAGTCTATGGGGGAAATGGTGATAGTTTTTAACTAATAGTTTAAAAAGTATAAAAGTTACAAAGTTGAAAAATATAAAGCACATATGGCATAAGCAAGACCTACGCAACAAAGTTTGAATGAAGTTTCTACGTTAAACGGTTGAAGCTGAATTGCGAGCGTTAGAAGAAGAAGTTTAACTAGAAATGCAATTCCAAGGAATTACCAGTGCATGAAAATGCAAAAATGTATAGATAGATAATGTAGATATGGCTACTAAGGTGTAGCTAGGGTAAAGACGGTGATTGCATAGTTTAAAGAAAGTTGATAGTGTCAAGGTAGACAGTTTAAGGCTGAAACATTCCAGTTCTAACTTAACTAATGATTTCTATTCATGTTAAAATGTTAACTATGGTAACAATGATAACCAGGTTGATTGGTTAACTTAACTACTGATTTCTTGCAGTTATGGTAAAAATGTTAACTATACTAACAGTGCTAACCAGGTTGATTAGCTAACTTAGCTAATGATTACTAGCAGTCATGTTAAACATGCTTAACTATGTTAGCAATGCTAACTATGGTAACGATGCTAACTTTACTAACCATGCTAACCAGGTTGATTAGCTAACTTAGCTGATGATTTCTAGCAGTAATGCTAAAAATGCTAACTATGTTAACAATGTTAAATTTGTTAACAATGCTAACTAAGTTGATTAGCTAAATTAGTTGATGATTTCTTGCAGTTATGTTAAAAATGCTAACTATGCTAACAATGCTAACAATGCTAACCAGGTTGATTAGCTAACTTAGCTAATGATTTCTAGCAGTTATGTTAAAAATGCTAACTAAGCTAACAATGCTAAGCATTGCTAACTAGCTAACTTGCTAGTGAGGACTTTTATTTTGAAACATTTGTTGCTAGGGTATCCATGGTGGCCAATATCAGGAAACAAGAAGTTACTGCAGTATAATCATGTTGGTTGCTATGGAAACGGTCATAAATGCTTAATTTTAATGGTTGCTATGTTGGTTGCTAGGTACATGGAGGTTTCACGTAGTTGAATGGAAGCATAGTTGATGATAACTGACAGTTGGAATGGTTGAACAGTTCAGTAGATGAGTATTTTCAATGATTAAATGAGTTAATAGTGTATTATTGCAGTGAGGACTTTTATTTTGAAACAGTTGTGGACAGAGGAAACAGTTAACAGGATATGTAGTCTTCACAGAGAGATTGTATGCTTAAAGCCTGAGAGAGAGAGGGCTGCTGCAGATGGGCTGGCCACCTGGCATAAGATTCTAATTGCTCAACGACCCGATTGTGATGTCATAGAGGCCAATGTTAAGTCTATGGGGTAATTTTTAATAGTTTTTAATTTATAGTTTAAAAAGTATAAAAGTTACAAAGTTGAAAAGTCATACCAACCCGATCCATTAGAAGACCTACGTTACAGAGTTTGAATGACGTTTCTAAGTTAAACGGTTGAAGAGAAATTGCGGTTAGAAAAATCGATCAGCGGAATAATAATAAGAAGAAGTCTAGGAAGAACAGTACAGTGCATTTGCATGCACTGTAACTAGAAATGCAATTCCCGAGGAATTACACGAGGGGATGCAATCTGCTGGGTAGACTTTTATTTTGACACACAGGAAACACTTCTATACTATGTGTAGTTCAGGGAGAGCCAGATTGTATGCATAAAGGCAAAGATTCTATAGTGGAGCTCTGTTCTAGAATCTTTGCTTAAAAGTGACAGTTGGATTCACAGGGCAGTGTTCTAACTAGACTGGGAACTGAGAGTTCTGGCTCATTATGACATCACATTCTCCATTAAAGTCTATGGGGGAAAAATACACTTTTAATTACAAATATCTCAAAAAGTATAAACTTCTCAAAAATGTCAAATAGATTGTCTAGTAGATATTTGGAAGATCTACGGAACGGTGTTTCAACCAAGTTTGTACGTTAAGCGGTTCGGGCTGAATAGCGCGCACAAAAAGGTAAAAAGAATAACTAGAAATGCAATTCCAAGGAATTACCAGTGCATGAAAATGCAAAAATAGATAGATAATGTAGATATGGTTACTAAGGTGTAGCTAGGGTAAACATGGTGGTTGCATAGTTTACAGAGAGTTGATAGTGTGAAGGTAGACAGTTTAAAGATGAAACGTTCCAGTTCTAACTTAACTAATGATTTCTATTCATGTTAAAATGTTGATTAGCTAACTTACCTAATGATTTCTAGCAGTTGCGCTAAAAATGCGTATTATGCTAGCAATGCTAACTTTACTAACAATGCTAACCAGGTTGATTAGCTAACTGAACCGATGATTTCTAGCAGTAATGCTAAAAATGCTAACTATGCTAACAATGCTAAATTTGCTAACAATGCTAACCAGGTTGATTAGCTAACTTAGTTGATGATTTTTTGCAGTCATGCTAAAAATGCTAACTATGCTAACAATGCTAACTATGCTAACCATGCTAACTTGCTAGTAAGGACTTTTATTTTGAAACATTTGTTGCTAGGGTATCCATGGTGGCCACTATCAGGAAGCAAGAAGTTACTGCAGTATAATCATGTTGGTTGCTATGGAAACGGTCATAAACACTTAATTTTAATGGTTGCTATGTTGGTTGCTAGGTACATGGAGGTTTCATGTAGTTGACTGGAGGCATAGTGGATGATAACTGACAGTTGGAATGGTTGAACAGTTCAATAGTTGAGTAGTTTCAATGGTTAAATTATTTAATAGTGTATTATTGCAGTGAGGACCTTTATTTTGAAACAGTTGTGGACAGAGGAAGTAGTGAAACAGGATCTGTAGTCTTAATGAGATTGTATGCTTAAAGCCTGAGACAGAAGGTGCCTCTCATAGCGTTTACGCGTCCTCTCTCGCTCCTTACTGATCTACATAAAGAATGATGGAGCGGCAACAATGGGATAGTTTAGCCCTTCTTCTATCTTTCTTCATGTAGATCATTGAGGAGCGAGGGAGGACATATAAACGGTGCTTGAGAGGGACCCACAGTAAATACTTTAAAAGTTTTATGTAGATAGTCTAATTAATGTTGATAGACAGAATGTTTAATGGATGTTGATAGGCAGATTGTTTAATAGATATTGATTGACAGTTTAATGGGTGGATGAGTGAATGGTCTGAAGAAGATGAATGGATAGAAGGTTGGATGGAATGTGCCTTATATTCTTGTAGAATGGAGAGACACAGCTCTCTACTGAGAGTAGTGGATACAGATACAGGTGTAATCAATTTAACTGGCTAGTCTCAAGAGAGCCAGCCTGAGACAGAGTAGATTGTTTAAAAGTTCAATGTAGAGCGTCTAATTGATGTTGTTGATAGGCAGACTGTTTAGAATGGGTGGATGAGTGAATGGTTTGAAGAAGATGAATGGATATAAAGTTGGATGGAATTAGGAGGACTTATTTTGATACTGTTGTGCGCAGAGGATACAGGGGAACAGAATATGTAGTCTTCAGAGAGGAGCCTGAGAGAAACTGACAGTTGGTGCCCAGGTGGCCGGCCACCTGGCATAAGATTCTAATTGCTGCCGTGATGTCATAATGAGCAATGTTAAGTCTATGGGGGAAATGGTAATAGTTTTTAACTAATAGTTTAAAAAGTATAAAAGTTACAAAGTTGAAAAATACAAAGCACACATCGCGTAAGTAAGACCTACGCGACATAGTTTGAATGGAGTTTCTACGTTAAGCGGTTGAAGCTGAATTGCGTGCGTTAGAAGAAGAACTAGAAATGCAATTCCAAGGAATTACCAGTGCATGAAAATGCAAAAATAGATAGATAATGTAGATATGGTTACTAAGGTGTAGCTAGGGTAAACATGGTGGTTGCATAATTTACAGAGAGTTGATAGTGTGAAGGTAGACAGTTTAAAGATGAAACATTCCAGTTCTAACTTAACTAATGATTTCTATTCATGTTAAAATGTTGATTAGCTAACTTAGCTAATGATTTCTAGCAGTTACGCTAAAAATGCTTATTATGCTAGCAATGCTAACTTTACTAACAATGCTAACCAGGTTGATTAGCTAACTTAACCGATGATTTCTAGCAGTTATGCTAAAAATGCTAACTATGTTAACAATGCTAACTATGCTAACTAGCTAACTTGCTAGTGAGGACTTTTATTTTGAAACATTTGTTGCTAGGGTATCCATGGTGGCCACTATCAGGAAACAAGAAGTTACTGCAGTATAATCATGTTGGTTGCTATGGAAACGGTCATAAACGCTTAATTTTAATGGTTGCTATGTTGGTTGCTAGGTACATGGAGGTTTCATGTAGTTGACTGGAGGCATAGTGGATGATAACTGACAGTTGGAATGGTTGAACAGTTCAATAGTTGAGTAGTTTCAATGGTTAAATGATTTAATAGTGTATTATTGCAGTGAGGACCTTTATTTTGAAACAGTTGTGGACAGAGGAAGTAGTGAAACAGGATCTGTAGTCTTAATGAGATTGTATGCTTAAAGCTTGAGACAGAAGGTGCCTCTCATAGCGTTTACGCGTCCTCTCTCGCTCCTCACTGATCTACATAAAGAATGATGGAGCGGCAACAATGGGATAGTCTAGCCCTTCTTCTATCTTTCTTTATGTAGATCATTGAGGATCGAGGAGCGAGGGAGGACATATAAACGCTGCTTGAGAGGGACCCACAGTAAATACTTTAAAAGTTGTATGTAGATAGTCTAATTAATGTTGATAGATAGAATGTTTAATGGATGTTGATAGGCAGATTGTTTTATATTGATTGACAGTTTAATGGGTGGATGAGTGAATGGTCTGAAGAAGATGAATGGATAGAATGTTGGATGGAATGTGCCTTATATTCTTGTAGAATGGAGAGACACAGCTCTCTACTGAGAGTAGTGGATACAGATACAGGTGTAATCAATTTAACTGGCTAGTCTTAAGAGAGCCAGCCTGAGACAGAGTAGATTGTTTAAAAGTTCAATGTAGAGCGTCTAATTGATGTTGTTGATAGGCAGACTGTTTAGAATGGGTGGATGAGTGAATGGTTTGAAGAAGATGAATGGATATAAAGTTGGATGGAATTAGGAGGACTTATTTTGATACTGTTGTGCACAGAGGATACAGGGGAACAGAATATGTAGTCTTCAGAGAGGAGCCTGAGAGAAACTGACAGTTGGTGCCCAGGTGGCTGACCAGCTGGGGTAACATTCTAATTGCTGCCGTGATGTCATAATGAGCAATGTTAAGTCTATGGGGGAAATGGTGATAGTTTTTAACTAATAGTTTAAAAAGTATAAAAGTTACAAAGTTGAAAAATACAAAGCACATATGGCATAAGCAAGACCTACGCAACAAAGTTTGAATGAAGTTTCTACGTTAAACGGTTGAAGCTGAATTGCGAGCGTTAGAAGAAGAAGTTTAACTAGAAATGCAATTCCAAGGAATTACCAGTGCATGAAAATGCAAAAATAGATAGATAATGTAGATATGGTTACTAAGATGTAGCTAGGGTAAACATGGTGGTTGCATAGTTTACAGAGAGTTGATAGTGTGAAGGTAGACAGTAGATGAAACATTCCAGTTCTAACTTAACTAATGATTTATATTCATGTTAAAATGTTGATTAGCTAACTTAGCTAATGATTTCTAGCAGTTATGCTAAAAATGCTAATTATGCTAGCAATGCTAACTTTACTAACAATGCTAACCAGGTTGATTAGCCAACTTATCCGATGATTTCTAGCAGTAATGCTAAAAATGCTAACTATGCTAACAATGCTAAATTTGCTAACAATGCTAACCAGTTTGATTAGCTAACTTAGTTAATGATTTTTTGCAGTTATGCTAAAAATGCTAACTATGCTAACAATGCTAACCATGCTAACTAGCTAACTTGCTAGTGAGGACTTTTATTTTGAAACATTTGTTGCTAGGGTATCCATGGTGGCCACTATCAGGAAACAAGAAGTTACTGCAGTATAATCATGTTGGTTGCTATGGAAACGGTCATAAACACTTAATTTTAATGGTTGCTATGTTGGTTGCTAGGTACATGGAGGTTTCATGTAGTTGACCGGAGGCATAGTGGATGATAACTGACAGTTGGAATGGTTGAACAGTTCAATAGTTGAGTAGTTTCAATGGTTAAATGATTTAATAGTGTATTATTGCAGTGAGGACTTTTATTTTGAAACAGTTGTGGACAGAGGAAGTAGTGAAACAGGATCTGTAGTCTTAATGAGATTGTATGCTTAAAGCCTTAGACAGAAGGTGCCTCTCATATAGCGTTTACGTGTCTTCTCTCGCTCCTCGATCCTCACTGATCTACATAAAGAATGATGGAGCGGCAACAATGGGATAGTCTAGCCCTTCTTCTATCTTTCTTTATGTAGATCAGTGAGGAGCGAGGAGTGAGGGAGGACATATAAACGCTGCTTGAGAGGCACCCACAGTAAATACTTTAAAAGTTGTATGTAGATAGTCTAATTAATGTTGATAGACAGAATGTTTAATGGATGTTGATAGGCAGATTGTTTAATAGATATTGATTGACAGTTTAATGGGTGGATGAGTGAATGGTCTGAAGAAGATGAATGGATAGAAGGTTGGATGGAATGTGCCTTATATTCTTGTTAAGAGAGACACTGATACAGCTCTGTGAGAGTAGTTGATACAGGTGTAATCAATTTAACTGGCTAGTCTTAAGAGAGCCAGAGAGACAGAGTAAATAATTTAAAAGTTGAATGTAGATAGTCTAATTAATGTTGATAGACAGAGAGTTTAATGGATGTTGATAGGCAGATTGTTTAATAGATGTTGATAGACAGTTTAATGGGTGGATGAGTGAATGGGCTGAAGAAGATGAATGGATAGAAAGTTGGATGGAATGTGCCTTATATTCTTGTAGAGTGGAGAGACACAGCTCTCTACTGAGAGTGGTGGATTCAGATACAGGTGTAATCAATTTAACTGGCTAGTCTTAAGATCCAGAGTGTATCCTTAAAGCCTGAGACAGAGTAGATTGTTTAAAAGTTGAATGTAGATCGTCTAATTGATGTTGATAGGCAGACTGTTTAGAATGGGTGGATGAGTGAATGGTTTGAAGAAGATGAATGGATAGAAAGTTGGATGGAATTAGGAAGACTTATGTTGATACAGGGGAACAGAAAATGTAGTCTCAAGAGAGCCAGTGTATGTAGCCTGAGAGAGAGAGAGAGCTGCTGCACCTGGACTGGCCACCTGGCGTAACATTCTAATTGCTGCCGTGATGTCATAATGAGCAATGTTAAGTCTATGGGGAAATTTTTAATCGTTTTTAATTCATAGTTTAAAAAGTATAAAAGTTACAAAGTTGAAAAATATATTCCACAGGTCTCCTAAGTAAGACCTACGTAGCAAAGTTTGAATCAAGTTTCTACGTTAAACGGTTCAAGCTGAATTGCGAGCGTTAGAAGAAGAAGTGGAATAATAATAATAAGAAACCTAGGAAGAACAATATAGTGCATTTTCATGCACTATAATAATAAGAAGCCTAGGAAGAACAGTACAGTGCATTTTCATGCACTGTAATAATAAGAAGTTGAAGCCTAGGAAGAACAGTACAGTGCATTTTCATGCACTGTAATAATAATAATAAGAAGAATAGGAAGAACAGTACAGTGCATTTTCATGCACTGTAATAATATCGATAACTAGAAATGCAATTCCAAGGAATTACCAGTGCATGAAAATGCAAAAATAGATAGATAATGTAGATATGGTTACTAAGGTGTAGCTAGGGTAAACATGGTGGTTGCATAGTTTACAGAGAGTTGATAGTGTGAAGGTAGACGTTTTAAAGATGAAACGTTACAGTTCTAACTTAACTAATGATTTCTATTCATGTTAAAATGTTGATTAGCTAACTTAGCTAATGATTTCTAGCAGTTACGCTAAAAATGCTTATTATGCTAGCAATGCTAACTTTACTAACAATGCTAACCAGGTTGATTAGCTAACTTAACCGATGATTTCTAGCAGTATTGCTAAAAATGCTAACTATGCTAACAATGCTAAATTTGCTAACAATGCTAACCAGGTTGATTAGCTAACTTAGTTGATGATATGTTGCAGTTCTACTAAAAATGCTAACTATGCTAACAATGCTAACTATGCTAACTACCTAACTTGCTAGTGAGGACTTTTATTTTGAAAAATTTGTTGCTAGGTTATCCATGGTGGCCACTATCAGGAAACAAGAAGTTACTGCAGTATAATCATGTTGGTTGCTATGGAAACGGTCATAAACACTTAATTTTAATGGTTGCTCTGTTGGTTGCTAGGTACATGGAGGTTTCATGTAGTTGACTGGAGGCATAGTGGATGATAACTGACAGTTGGAATGGTTGAACAGTTCAATAGTTGAGTAGTTTAAATGGTTAAATGATTTTAATAGTGTATTATTGCAGTGAGGACCTTTATTTTGAAACAGTTGTGGACAGAGGACGTAGTGAAACAGGATCTGTAGTCTTAATGAGATTGTATGCTTAAAGCCTGAGACAGAAGGTGCCTCTCATATAGCGTTTACGCGTCCTCTCTCGCTCCTCACTGATCTACATAAAGAATGATGGAGCGGCAACAATGGGATAGTCTAGCCCTTCTTCTCTCTTTCTTTATGTAGATCATTGAGGATCGAGGAGCGAGGGAGGACATATAAACGCTGCTTGAGAGGGACCCACAGTAAATACTTTAAAAGTTGTATGTAGATAGTCTAATTAATGTTGATAGACAGAATGTTTAATGGATGTTGATAGGCAGATTGTTTAATAGATATTGATTGACAGTTTAATGGGTGGATGAGTGAATGGTCTGAAGAAGATGAATGGATAGAAGGTTGGATGGAATGTGCCTTATATTCTTGTTAAGAGAGACACTGATACAGCTCTCTGAGAGTAGTTGACACAGGTGTAATCAATTTAACTGGCTAGTCTTAAGAGAGCCAGAGTACTCTTAAAGCCTGAGACAGAGTAAATAATTTAAAAGTTGAATGTAGATAGTCTAATTAATGTTGATAGACAGAGAGTTTAATGGATGTTGATAGACAGATTGTTTAATAGATGTTGATAGACAGTTTAATGGGTGGATGAGTGAATGGTCTGAAGAAGATGAATGGATAGAATGTTGGATGGAATGTGCCATATATTCTTGTAGAATGGAGAGACACAGCTCTCTACTGAGAGTAGTGGATACAGATACAGGTGTAATCAATTTAACTGGCTAGTCTTAAGAGAGCCAGCCTGAGACAGAGTAGATTGTTTAAAAGTTGAATGTAGAGCGTCTTATTGATGTTGATAGGCAGACTGTTTAGAATGGGTGGATGAGTGAATGGTTTGAAGAAGATGAATGGATATAAAGTTGAATGGAATTAGGAGGACTTATTTTGATACTTTTGTGCGCAGAGGATACAGGGGAACAGAATATGTAGTCTTCAGAGAGATTGTAAAGCCTGAGAGAAACTGACAGTTGGTGCCCAGGTGGCTGACCAGCTGGGGTAACATTCTAATTGCTGCAGTGATGTCATAATGAGCCATGTTAAGTCTATGGGGGAAATTGTAATAGTTTTTAACTAATAGTTTAAAAAGTATAAAAGTTACAAAGTTGAAAAATACAAAGCCCACATCGCGTAAGTAAGACCTACGCGTCAAAATTTGAACGGAGTTTCTACGTTAAGCGGTTGAAGCTGAATTGCGTGCGTTAGAAGAAGAATAAGAAGAAGACCGAGGAAGAACAGTACAGTGCATTTTCATGCACTGTAATAAGAATAAACAGCATAACAGTAGAGTGCATTTTCATGCACTCTAATAAGAAGTCTTGGAAGAACAGTACAGTGCATTTTCATGCACTGTAATTAAACCAACACACACATATATTAGTAAGTGACACCGGAAGGCCAGCTGTTCCTTGTCACATGATGACATTCTCATTTCCTGTGCTCTGATTATGTTTACGGGTTACTGTAGCTTAAGCACCTGCTTGACCACCTGTTATTTAGAAGGCTTGCGCCGAACTGACATCTGATAATCACAGTGAGGGGGAGGAAGAGAGAGAGAGAGAGAGAGAGAGAGAGAGAGAGAGCGCAAGAGAGTGAGAGAGCGCGAGTACAGGAAAGGTGGTTTGGGAGAGCAAGAAAAAGAGAATGACAAGGAAGCGAGGGAGTGGGATAGAATGAAGGCCAGTGAGAGTGCGAGAAAGAATGATTGCAAAGAGATGATAGTGAGAGGTAAGAGAAGGAAGACAGTGAGAGAAAGGGTGACGTGGGACAAAGGAGAGAAAGAGAGAGAAAGAATGACAGAGAGAGAGAAAGTGTAATGACACACAGCAATGGGAAATGGAGGGAGTGTGTGTGTGAATGTGTTTGTGTGAGTATGTGTGTGAAGGTGGCGGGGGGGGGGGGGTGTATGTGAAGTGAAGAGTGTGTCCTTGATGGAGAGTGTGTGTGTGATATGAGTATGTCTTACACCTGCTCTGTATCCCCCCCAGCTGGCTACCACCCATCATGGCCACCGGGCCCTCAGACGCTGCTTCCTGCTTTGGCACAGCGCCAGCCAACAGCGCCAGGCTCACCGAGAGGCCTGTGCCGCCCACCTCCACCGAAATATACTCCTGCGGAGGAGCCTCGCCAGCTGGAAGCGGGTATGCACACACACACACACACATATGTGCATGTATTCCAACACATTTACACCTGTGCTGATGCACATACACATATAGATCGCAGTCTCATTTGGATCCATTAACATACATACACAGGCATGTA
The DNA here is from genome assembly GCF_963854185.1 of Sardina pilchardus. Lineage (NCBI taxonomy): Eukaryota > Metazoa > Chordata > Actinopteri > Clupeiformes > Clupeidae > Sardina > Sardina pilchardus. The sequence continues at coordinate 22,789,538 of NC_085012.1, forward strand.
CACATGCACATTCCACCTTCCAAATATGGCCATAGAAATACTCACACACACACACACAAGCTCCTAAATGTTCAAACACATGGACACACTCATTCACACACTCGAACGCACACTGCGCACACTTGTGGCCGCAATCAGACCATAATCTCCTTTTGGAGAGGAAAGGCTGTGGAATTGGAGTGATGTGTCTGATTTGGACCCACTGTGTGTGTGTGTGTTCAGCTGAAGGACTACCGCTCATTCCTGGAGGCGCGGGCTCAGAGGTTCTGCCGTGAGCGGGTGCTGCGTCGCGTCTTCGCGGCGCTCCTGGATTACGTGACGGATGAGCGGCTAGCGGCGTGGGACCGCGAGCAGCTGGCACAAGAGCACAACACCAGGTAAGGCTCACCTGAGCGCAGGTGATGCGGAGGTGGTGAAGGTGGGCTGCGGTGACAGATCGTGGCATGGTGTCCTACTCTGTCTCTGTCTCGCTTTCAGGTGCTACGTTCACTACTTCAGTCACTTCACATTTTTTTTAAGAAAAACTTTTCAACTTACTTTTTTTTACTTTTTCAAACTTGTCTTTCTCCCCCTGCTGCTTCGCCTTCTTTCGTTCTTTGCTGTCCCCTGCATCCCTCCATTCTCTCCCTCCTCTTCTTCTCTCTCTATCCCGCTTTTCCTCCTATCTCTCTCAGGCGGGTGGTGCGTAGTTGTTTCCTCGACTGGCGACGTCTGCCAGAGCTCCAGAGAGAGGAGAAGAAGAGGGAGGTCCGTAGGGATCAGCTCCGACGCAAGGTAGCTGAAATCCTGCCCGACTTCCGGGCATCCCCCAGGGACTCTATCTGGAGCCCAGTCCCACCTCCCCTCTGAGTCACTGACACACTTTCCGGGACACACGCATTGACGTGAACAGACAAACCCTCACAAACACACTTGCACAGATCCACCATTCCAAGCTCCCAGCGTGAAGCAGGTTGTGGGTGGATTCATATTTGTACCATGTTCATCCACACACTTACATATACATGCATGCCTGTGGGAATGTGGCCGCAAAAATACACAAACACCTGGACATTCACTCGCGCACTCACTCATTCACTCGTTTGCTCACTCGCTCTCTCTCTATATACCATAGACACTTTCATGTACAAAATCTAGTCTCAAAACTGAACGAAGGTCGAAGTTAAAAGAAAACATCACACAATCACATACTGGTCCACTATTTGTCTCTGAACATGTGTATAATTTATTTTGTTTCTTTCCTCAAGTTTACCCATTGTTTATTTTCTTCCATGTGTTATCGTAGGGAAATACATTATGTTATTCTCATTAGAACAAAGCTGTTTCGGATACTGCAATTTCGCAGGATTGTAATTACAACTCAATCAGGAAGCCAAGTTGTGTCTGAAGTGAGTTTGATTGGTCTGTGCTTTCATGTATGCTTCTGTGATGAAGCCTTCTACACACCTTCTCAAACACAGATGGTACAAACGATCGTAATGACGCCTTCTGAAAGTGATTCATCCATTTAAAGAAGTCTCTCACACATTGCGTCTTCAAAGGGGAATGTGAGACAGACAGGCTGATGGAAGTGTTCGAATCACATCTGCTTCAGCACCTGTAAATATTCATGAGTCTAAAAAGTCATTTGATTAACACTTCACCAACAAAAAGGTGTTAGTTTGTGAAACAGCTGCCTTTAGAGCAGATCTGGCCAGATGATAATGGACCTGGATCCATGCAACATCTGGGTAGGAACCACTGGAGGTGTAAACTAATGATGTTTCTTACACAAAGTCAGGGGTTATTGACCTCACTTCTGCTTTCTAGAAAATTGCTTATTGCCAGAACTCTAAATCCGAATTCTATGGATGAACTGGTGAACTGTGTGGATGTAGTTTGAGAAGGTCATCATTTCATCACTCTCTGAAGGGCACAGAAGGTCACTAGATCTACAGCCAAAGAAAGAAATGAGGCTTTGGAAGAAAAATTGAAGTACAGGAGTAGATCATTATATGCCCTACAAATGAAAAAAGTTGTCTGCAGAAAAATAAATAACTAAATAAATGGAAAAGGCAAGAGACACTGAAATGGATTTGTGACATGTTTGAAAATGTGTCAGCTGCTGTAGAAGCAGGCGATAAAAAAAGAGAGTAATAAAAAGAAGACCAGAAGGCGTGGAGCTGATATCACTGTTAGCCATGTTTCACCACACATCCCCATGACCCGCCCTGTAAACCTTTTCCTCATACACACAAGGACTGCGTGGATCTGTACCTGTACCTGTGCCGAGGAGAAGACATGGCACAACAGTGCCCCCAACTGGAGGATTAGGGAACTGAGCCAAAAGAACTGTGCTTAGAGTGGCTGCTTCCTCTAATGCAGTTCCACCACCTTTCAGGCTTCTAAGGGGAAACCAACACATGAGCAAATCAAAACTGTCTGACGCAGGGCGGACGGTGCCCAGAATAACAAAAACTGAGAAGAACCAGAAACCAGAGTTTGGTAGGTTGCCTGCCAGCCATTCAACACTGAGGGTGAGGGCTACACAGTCCTACACCAGTTCCGTGAAGGCGGGTGGCGATCGGTCGGAGTTGTTGTGGTCGTTGTCGTCGTCGTGGTCGGCCATAGTCAGGAATTCTGCCCAGTTGTTGCGGAAACCCTGCGAGTAGACGCCGGTGTCGATGACGAGGCCCCAGAGGAGCGTGCGGCCGGTCCTGTCGCGCAGGGCGAGTCGTGCCTCGCGCTCCGTCACGTTGTAGCTGACGTTGATGAGCTGGAGGACCAGGAGGTGGAGCAAGCCGCCCGTCACGATGCTGCTGTACCAGGCACAGGTGAAACAGAGGGCCGAGCTGCACAAAACACACACCTGCGATTATGCTATGTGTCTGGAATGAGGGTTTATGATGACGTCGGTCCACCCTTTGCAGCTATAACAGCTTCAACTCTTCTGGGAAGACTTTCCACAAGGTTTAGGAGTGTGTTTTGGGGATTTTTTGACCATTCTTTCAGAAGCGCATTTGTGAGGTCACACACTGATGTTGGACGAGGCGACTGGCTTTCAGTATTCGTCCTAATTCATCCCAAAGGTGTTGTATTGGGTTGAGGTCAGGACTTTAGGCAGGCCAGTCAAGTTCATCCACACCAAACTCTGTCATCCTTGCCTTTATGGACCTTGCTTTGTGCACTGGTTCACAGTAATGTTGGAACTGGAAGTGGCCATCCCCAAACTTCCCACAAAGTTGGGAGCATGGAATTGTCCAAAATCTCTTGGTTAATTCCTTTCACTGGCACTAAGGGACCAAGCCCAGCTCGGGGATAGCCCCTTCTGAGAGCCAGTCGCCTCGTCCAACATCAGTGTGTGATCTCACAAATGCGCTTCTGAAAGAATGGTAAAAAATTCCCACTAACACACCCCTAAACTTTGTGGAAAGTCTTCCCAGAAGAGTTGAAGCTGTTATAGCTGCAAAGAGTTGACCGACATCATAATACCCCCTACACCCTATGGATTAAGAATGGTATGAGACTGAAGTTCATATGTGAGTCACGACAGGTGAGCGAATACTGTTGGCAATATAGTGTATGTAACTGAAGGGGAAATCAAACAAATCTTACAACCTGAATGAACCTGACACTATGCGCTCTCACACCTACAGTATGGATCTCACACCTCACAATCTCTCGCTCCCTCACTGACATACACACACACACACACACACACGCAAAATCTGCTTTACCATGCACAGGTGAGAGTAGTGCTGAGCTGTACTAGGTACGCTCCAACGCCACAAGCAGCCATCAAACCCACAGATGAAAGTGCTGAACCACACAAAACACCACATGAACATTCACAGACACAGATGCTAGATCGAAACACAGGTGGGGCACAGCGCTAAACCACACACACACACACACACACACACACACACACCTAATACCAAAGCAGCTTTACCACACACAGGTGAAAGCACTGAGGTGTGCAAAAATCTAATCCACGATCAGCCCGCACACACACACACACATTACAGTCCCTCACAAACACAGACCATCGTATGGATATAAAACAGATACTCTCTCTCACAAACATACAGGTAGAAAGCACAAACATATAGACCATCAGTCGAGTACAAAGCACAAACATATTATATCTTCTTAAACGTAAAGGGCACAAAAACTAAATGCCCACAGAAACATATAGACCTTGATTTGAGCGGAAAACCTCAACTTACAGACCTTCATACAAGTAAGAAACACAAATACTGGCCCATACAAATACACAGTATAGATGTATAGTATATATGTAAAGAGATGAATCAGTTCCTCACAAACACACTGACCTACATACGGTATGATTAGAAATATTCTATTCAGATATTGTACAGTCAAAACTACAAACATTGCAGGAGAAGGAGGTTCTAGCTGAATGGCACAGTTACATGAACATTCATGGTCACACTGCACAGACATGGGCAAGCATAAACACTGATTCATCTCATACACTAGAGTAGCTACACAACGTGACGTGACATGACACTCAACACTGCCATCTCACCTCCCGGGGCACGCTGTACACAAACACATTCACACCTGAAATGGAATATCCTCCTACCTCATCTCGCTTTCTCTCTCTTACACGCGCGCGCACGCACGCACGCACGCACACACACACACACACGACATTCATTTACTAGCTCAAACATACTACTATGCAAAAACTCATTAGCTAAATCTGGACCAATTATGTTACTGAGTGTGTATTACTTGCTCCTATGGGAGTGATTTATGGTGGGGTGGAGGGGGTAGCCCGAGCTCCAATTTTAGACATTTAATGCCCACCTGTATAAATTGAGCTTAATGTGCCCCAGATAAATGAATGAGTAATAAAGCACCATTAAATGGCTGTTAGAGATTCGAGATCTGAATGATTAATAAATAATAGGGTCATCTGTGCTGAATAATTGAATAATGTTATTTCTGAGAGGAATGACTTAAGGATGAGATCATACAGAAACAGCTCTTGTAGCACAGTGTGCAGTGGAATGAGCTCGCCTCTCACCCACACAGTGGCTGTGTTTGTTTGATGGTCAAACCATCTAGGACATGTAAGTGTGTGTATGAGATCATGTTGTTTGTGTGTGCGAGTATGTCTGAGTGTGTGGTGTGTGTGTGTGTGTGTGTGTGTGTGTGTGAGTAGGCCTGTTTGATTAATCGATTTTAAATCATAATTGCGATGATGTATTTAGGATGATGTTTAAAAACGTGAAATCGTGAAATAGATCTTTCACTTTAACTAGGGTAATTATCATGGTACTTATGTTTGCAAGTGTTGATTTTTGTGGGTTAAAATTATATTTCTTAAGCTTTATTTATTTTACAAAAAGTTTTCATTCATTTTTGTTAAATTGAGGGGTATGTGAAAGTGAGGTTTTTCTCTTAATCCCAAAGGGATTGGGTTTTTTTTTTGTTTACAATAGGTCTACAAGAAAAGCCAGATGGCAAAAGATCAATAATTTTTCTAAATATTAATCCCTTGAGTGATTTTTGTTTAATGAGAACAAACACTTAAACCCCAATGGGGAAATTATTAGCAAAATGTTAAATAAAAACAGTTATCTTTGAGAGAAGAAAATCGGGCAAAATCTAACAGCATGTGTGAGTGGGTGTGTCTGTATGTGACTTTAGAGCGAGTGTGAGAGTGTGTGTGTGCATCAGTTGTGGCTACAAGCCTGTATAGTGTATTAGTGAGCATGTCTGTATGTACTGTATATGAGTTGAGTGTGTCTCTGTGTGTGTCAGTTGTGACTACAAACCTGTATAGTGTATGTATGTATGTATGTATGTGTGTGTGAGTGTGTTTGTATGTGAGTTGAGTGTGTGTGTGTGTGTGTGTGTGTGTGTGTGTGTGTGTGTGTGTGTGTGTATGTGTGTCATTTGTGGCTACAAACCTGTATAGTGTATGCATGTATGTTTGTATGAAAGTTGAGAGTGTGTGTGTGTGTGTGTGTGTGTGTGTGTGTGTGTCAGTTGTGGCTACACACCTGTACTGGCTGTAGACTCCAGGGCAGTAGAGCAGGGCGATTAGCACGTTCTGGCGAGGGCACACGGTGCGCAGCACCAGGCTGATCCCGTACAGCGAGGTTAACAGGAAGAGGAGGAGCGTCATCAGGAAGCTGCGGTGATTGGCCCGCCCCACGCAGCTGTTAATCCTGCCACGGCATTGACCCACATGACACGACAGGACACGACACACAGACAAGAGACTGGCCTTGAGCCCCAGATCATCTCTCTCCATCACACATACACACACACACACACACACACACACACTGAAACGCACGCCATCAGTAACTCTCAAACACTCGTTCTTCCTTTCACTGACACAGTCAATCTTTATCTCCCACTTAGCCATGGGCTCAAACTCTCTCTCTCTTGAGCATGCCATCTGTACCTCTCTCTGTTCTTTCAGTCACTTATCCCCACATATCCTCTTAATCTCTGCCCCCCCCACACCCACACATATAAACAGACAGACACACACACTTTCTTTTTCATACACTCTTCGCACAAATCTCACATCCACTTGTTCACCCGCTCCGCTCCCCTCCCCTCACTCACTTACACCATGCATCCGTGGAAAATGGGACACAGACTTAGAAAAAGCCTGAAACTGTTCCTGGGGCATACATTAAATGCCCCATTATGTAACACTCACCATTCACAGTCATGCATGCGCGTGAAGAGCTGAAATGTCCGCCACATTTAACTACGGAGATGTTAACAGCTGAGGAAAATGTCATGTTATGTTAGGTTACGTTAGAGAGGTGTCCTACATATGAAAAGAAACGTATGGTCAACCACCAAAGTTGAAAGGGTGAGAAGGGTTTTTTTTATGCCAAAGATGTTGCCATGAGGTGGTGGCAGTATGACAGATGAAGTGAGAAGAAAAGACAGAGACCCTGCTGGACAGACAGAGGAGCGTTTTAATGGCAGAAACCCACCAGACACAATGGTGATCCAAGCGCTGGATGCAGGCACTGCAGATGCGACAGTGTCCGGCCCGTGGGGAGCGTACTGTCTTGCACCAGGGGCACCAGCTCGTCTTCTTATTCGCCGTTTGCCCCGATGGGACCTCCTCCACTGCGCCGTTATTGGCTACGTGCTCCAGCGTCGCCGTTCCCCGATTGGCTATGACCACCTGGTGCCGGGTTCCGTTCAGGTGGGAGGAGTCCTTATCAGGAAGTGGACTGTGATAGGTGATGGTGCTGTGGGTGTCGGACAGGCGGGGCTTGACGTAGCCTGGCCCCCTCTTGGTCTGGACGAGGGAGATGAGAGTCAGAATCACACCCATTGTCACTGTGGCCAGCTGAGTGGTCGTGATGTCGCCGCTGGGGACTATCTCTGTGATGAAGAGGTAGTACATGTAGCCCAGCGAGAACAGCGCCAGACTCAGAAAGAACAGCGTGCGGCCCTTCTTGCGGTGGGTGAAGTAGTAGTACCACAACACCAGTCCAGGAAGTGCTGTCAGGACTACAACTCCCAGAAAGACGTGCAAAGCTGCGATGCGCAGCAGGACAGGAAGCAACACGAGGGGCGGGAGCAGGGACAGGTCGACACGTTTCGCCCCCTGAATCCATGGCACCCGTAGTCGGTCAGACACAGAGTCTATCACTCGAGACAAAGAGTCTGGCTTTTGATCCTCCCGTTTCAGCCACCTGAGGGCAACAGAGAAACAGTGAGGGCCTAACTGACGAGCCAAACATGTCTGACCATGTTGACTTTGACCCCAAAAATACAACACTGAAAAATGTCAATCATGCCATGAACTGACACTGAAAAAACTGATTTGAGGTGTACATGTTCATGTTCCAAGTGTAAAAAAGTGTCTTAATTAACAAAGCATGACATGAAATCTCATAATTTCAACAATAGCATTTATGCCACGTGCTATTGGGTGAGTATTTGTGTGAATTGTATGTATTCCAATACATCAGTACTACATGCCATGTTGATCTTGTGAATGTCAAAACATTTCACTTGTTTGAGGATAAATGTTGAACATGACTTTAACATTATAGAGCACTTCATGTCAGTTGACTTTTTAGGTGCCTAGAGTACTGCAAATGTGGACAATAGTACATGTGCCGCCTAGGGTTAGAGTTACTCCCCTGGAAATTGCTGGCGGCATACCCTGCAATAGGCTATCACATCTACAGCACAGTGCCGTTAGTTAAGCCAGTTCCTGCATCCAAATGCCACATGAAAGCGGATAGTCAGTGTCACTTTGAGAACATGATGTATGCTGCTTCCGCCTGGCACCCTCATATCGATAACCTTTCCCTTTTTATAGCGGACATGACAACCTTCACAGATGACCCACACCCATCCCTGACTGACCACACCCATACCCTACCCTACCCTACCCTACCCTACCCTACCCAACTCCCACTTCAAGAGAGCCACTTTTGAAAAAGGGCTGTGTTTTATCAAAGCCTTATTGTGCAACAGCTAGTTGTCAAAGAGACAGAAAGAGGATGCTCAAATTGATTGGCTGCCAGTAATTTAACAATGGTTGTTTCACAGCAACACTTTCAGGAAATGCACCCTGATTGGCCAGATATAGTGGATGCTACTTGTGCTAGGCCCCTGTGCCGTGTCCCCTCCAGTCCTTACCTATCGCACGCGTCGTCCAAGTCCTCGCAGTCGCAGCAACACGCCACCACATGGCTCCGGCCTCCTTTCCTGTCCACATACTCACAGCAGCACAAGGGGTCGTCAGGCTCCGGTGGCTTATGGACCCCCCTCTTCATGATGCCCACTGTGTTGGCCAATTATCGGTATCTCTGCTCAAGGAGAGGTCAGACAACGCACCTGGGGGTGGGCAGAGGCTGGTGAGAGCTGGCATCGGCTTTGGGTAGAGACCTGCTAAGCCATGTGGTGAGCTGGATGCCATTCATGCCATCCTAAATGTCATGGATGCATAATCACTTGCCTCACTGATCACATCAGTTGCATTTACACCATCCATTTTAGCCAGGGTATGCTATGCATGTAGCCTACGTCAAACCAACACTTCATATCTAAATGCCACGTTATGATCCACTACACAGTTTTAGACAACTTTGTACTGTATCTGTATCTTGATCAATACGCAAGTGGAGTTAGAAGCCCACTGAGGTGCTGATAATGTCGAGTGTAACAGACAGCAGGGCTGTTCTGCCTGTCCTCTGACTGAGAGAGCAAGGTCAATGGTCTCCTTCCAATTCGTTATAGGCAATTATGTGGCCATTTATTCCAGGCTACAAGGTGTAGACTAGTTGCTGTGCGAGACGCGTGGAGAAAGTGAAACGGGGCTGTCATTTAAGGTGTGCCAGCTCAGTCTCGCTTTCGATGCAGAATGTAAGGATTTGATCAGAAATGTGGCACGGCACAAAAGCAAGCAGAAGATGAAAACGTTCGGTATTAAAGAAGGTTTGGGTGACTTTTACGCCACTCAGTTGTAGCCATCGCCAAGACCTTGATAGAATGTAAGTCTGCAACGTCTAGGTCTACCCCACCTCGCACATCACTTCCCCTACCACCAGAGCATACAAACGTATAATGCAATATAATTCTTTAAAGGGATATTCCGCCATTTTTGGAAATACGCTCATTTTCCACCTCCCCTCGAGCAAAACAATAGATATTTACCTTGTTCCCGTTCATCCAGCCATTCTGTGAGTCTGGCGATAGAACTTTTAGCTTCAGCCTAGCATAGATCATTGAATCGGATTAGACCATTAGCTTCTCGCCTGCTAGCTTCATGTTTAAAAGTGACTAAGATTTCTGGTAATTTTCCCATTTAAAACGTGTCTCCTCTCAAGTTAGAAAGTGCAATAAGACCAACTGAAAATGAAACCTAGCGTTTTTCTAGGCTGATTTGACATGGAACTACACTCTCATCTGGCGTAATAATCAAGGCAACTTGCAAACTACTGGCACTACTACTGCTTGTTGTCTATGGGGACTATTTTCAGATGCTGCGTACGATATCACTGCGCCTATGGTACGTTTGCAAGTTGCCTTGATTATTACGCCAGATGAGAGTGTAGTTCCATGTCAAATCAGCCTAGAAAAACGCCAGGTTTCATTTTCAGTTGGTCTTATTGCACTTTCTAACTTGAGAGGAGACACGTTTTAAATGGAAAAATTACCAGAAATCTTAGTCACTTTTAAACATGAGGCTAGCAGGCGAGAAGCTAATGGTCTAATCCGATTCAATGATCTATGCTAGGCTGAAGCTAAAAGTTGTATCGCCAGACTCACAGAATGGCTGGATGAACGGGAACAAGGTAAATATCGATTGTTTTGCTCGAGGGGAGGTGGAAAATGAGCGTATTTCCAAAAATGGCGGAATATCCCTTTAAGGATGTACTGTAGACTACAACATCGTGTTTTGATATGGCGAAAGTCGGCCAATTAAAATGCGCTCGGAAACGGTGGCGACATGCCGATGCAGTCTATTTCAGTGAAACATGCTGTTTGAGTAGCCAGTTGAAACAACAGGTTAATTATGGTTAATTGTGACTCAAGTTTAGTTTGAACCATATGAATTATGAAATGGGGCCGGTTGAGCCAAACATGTCCACCAGAAGGAATACCCATTCCCTTGTATCAAAGTCGCACTCATTCCGGATGTTTCTGTGGAGACGAAGCGCTGGCAGTAAATCAACCATGTTTAGAACAGCGGTGAAAGTTGATACTAAGTAGCCTATTCGATAGCTTGAAACTGTAGCATTTCACGTGGAGTGGAATACTGTCCTAAACTCGGCGTAAACAATATTTAATCTATTCTGAAAATGTACCCTTTTCTTTTAGTCAGACACTTCCTCGTTGCTTACAGTAGGCTATAGTCAACTCCCATCAAAGGAAGGCTAATGAATCTGACATGTTACTCGCATTTAAAACACATAGGCTATACGGTGCTAACCATGAATGACATCATGCACATACCTGTACATCAGTATCTTTGTAGCTTTTCCATTCAAACTGGACACATTTAAACTGTTAAGTTAAACTGTGGGTCCGCCTGACGGTTGCATTCACTCAGTTTCATTTCTGTCCATTTCAGCTTCTCGTCCAGTCTAATCCAAACACACTAGTCACATCCACAAGACGCCACTACGAAGATAGTCTGTACAATGATGTTGATCGCCAAGTTGAAAGTTTAAAACTGGGCGAGAGCGGCGGTCGTCAAACCACAGGCTATTTCAGACACGCCTGCCTGCTCTGTTTACGAAGTGAAGAGCCTAGTCTCTTCCCTAGTACCCTGACGTCAATAGAGACTAACCCTTTACTTTCCTCTCATGAACTTGATAAAACACGATCATATAATGGCCAGACAAACTGTCATAGGGGTCTTCTAAAACATTTGTTTGATTGTTACCTGAAGTCTGTAACAAATTGATATTTCACACAATTAAGAGGTAACCTATAGTATAGGCCTACTGAGGAGAAATATAGCCGACATTGTGTAGATCAGTCTCTGTCTGGTAAGACAAGCCTTCATCATGAAATAGTTCACCTCTCCTTCAGACAGTTCCAATGATATTTTTGGAAATCTATTTCTGACCAAGTGTTATAAATTCTGTGTGACACACCACATTTGAGGGCTACATAGTCATAATTGCAGAGCTGCTCTCCCATTGCTTCAAAGTGGCACTCATGTTTGCCGCCCATGAGGAGTGTTTCACCCAGACTCAGGAAAAACACATTTAACTGTTCCAAAACGTTGTGTAATCATAAGAGGAAAAGTAGAAAACTAAAAACAGCAAGGAAGCAAATGTAAATTCCACCACCATGTTTATTGCCTTTAATATTTATTTATCAGCAAAAACTTCACGTAAACACTAATCTGTGCAGCTGAGCTGAAATCAATTAAAAATGTTCATTTTTGCATTTATGCCTACGCATCAATTGTGTAGTGCTGTGTGGTGATTAGTGAACTATATAATTCTAAGGCCAGGCCAGATGTCCGCTAAACGGAGTATTAGTGACAAGGTAGTGATGTGAAGGCAACATTATGAAAGGTTATCACAGTGTTTTGAAATTGGCCTATACGTATAAGTACAGTACATTTAACCATAGTGTAAAAATAGTGGTGATTGTTTTACTCTACGCTGTATAAAAACTATATCCATGTATGGATCGTAGCTTTAATAGTTTAATATTCAAAGAAAATAATAATAATAAAAAAAACATTCTACCAAAAAGTTTCTGTTTTACATAATTAAGCCGAGTAATCCCTGAGAAAATGCAAGTTATGAAAGCAATATACAGAGCATCAGCACCCTAGTGGTTACACCACACACGACCCATTAAAGAGAAAATAAAATTCATGGAATCACATTCGAAAATATATTAACATCTAACGAGACAAGACAGATAAAACATAAAATATTGCACAAATTAAAATGACAATGTATGAACATGTGCAAAAAAGCTAACTTAGAAGGCCATATGGTAGCATCAAAGGTTCTCAGTTATCAACTGTCGTCCCTGAAGTTCTCAAAATGAAATAATCAAGATATCTGTCCACTAAAAGGATGCAAGACACAACGTCAGCTTGTAAACAAGTTTTTAACAACAACAATAAACAGGGATATATGTTTACTTATGACACATTCACAGCTGACAGATGTCAAGAGAACACAGAAGAATGCTTTGTAGGCCTAACTGGATCAGATGAAGGACTTCACCCTAAACTGGCTCAAGAATGAACTGCTCAAAAAGAGGCCAAAGCAAAAGGTTTACACATCTGTCAATCAAAATGATAATGTTTCAACTTAAGTCAAGAAACTAACAACTTAAGAAAACAAACCCTCCTGTTTTTCCGCCTTCCTTCACTCAGTCGGCACTCCTGGGTGTACACATGGAAACACGCAGCCACCTGATACTGCCACAAAAAAAGACGTCTACAGAGACAATACCCATAGTAACCAGCCATCTCGCGAGTGACGTCTCCATGGTGATGTTTCCTTGGTTTGTGCGTCATGCAAGATGGAACCTGAGAGCAACTCACCACCCTCGTCACCTTCTCGTCCCACTGTATTTAAGACAGGGCTCATAGAGGGGTTGTGGTTCTGTTGTGGACCAGGAAGTTCTGCTGTAGCACCACCAAAGAAGTCCGCAGCTACAAGAAGCGCCAAAGAGCCAAGAATAAGTCAAAGAGATGTTTGAAGAGTAATTGTAACTGTACACACTCCGAACATACAATATCACTCACACACACACGAGACGAAACCAGAGAGCAAACAGGTAGGCTTACCTGCTCTAAAAGGTTAATTGAGTCTTGTAGAACTGCTCGGAGTAAGTGCATATCCTCATGGGCCTGGTGTGGAGTGCTTTGCCTATGACCAAGATCTGGGCTGACACTAAAGAATAAAGAGACGGTCAGACTGAGAAGGAGGACTGCTGCAGTTTAAATTGAACTTAGTTCTGCCTTACTGTTAAAAGTGGATTGTGACAGAAAATAGAGTTTAAAAAGTTATAATGAAATACGTTTGAAAGTTATAATTCAAATTGAACTTGAAAACACCCAAACACACACAATATTTATGGCACAATTGCAAATCCTAATAGAACCAATCACACGCATCACCGACCTCAGAGCTATCTCAGGCACTTAGAGGAAACACCTAAAACGGGTAAGACATGCAGAATGTTGAGGAAAGCCCTGGCTGCAGGTAGTCTCACCTGGACTCTGCCCTCTCCCTGATCCGATGCTTGGTGCTTATGTACATACGATGTGCCACGTCCTCCATGGCCCACAGCTTAAAGAACAGACCCAGGTTCAGCACCGTCAGGATCAGGAGACTATAACGGCACATACAGACAGACAGATGGACAGATAGGTTTGGATATCATGGTATCATTTACAAGGCAAATTACTACAACGGCATGTAGAAGAGTTCAGAGCGACCTGGAGCACCATGTGTGGTCCTTGGGAATCAGGCTAATTAACCCCAATCTGAGACACACTGAGCTCTATTAGCTGAGCTAATTAAACTGTGAAATGTGCCACCAAAGGATATCTACAATATCAGCTCAATTACTGTGAGCAGGAATGGTAGGCACAAAGGTTGCATAAAAATATCAGCTATACTAAACTGCCTTCATACAGATGCACGTGAGCACTATAAGCACAACATAATTCATTCATGATTGCTTAACCACCCATGTCACACAAACCACAGGGTACCTGTATGTATTGTGTGTGTGTGTGTGTGTGTGTGTACGTACAAGTAAGTGAATGAATGAGAGACAGACATACTGTAAGTGCATTTGTTCTCTTTACTCACATGAAACTCATCCCTGCCACAATGGTGGTGATATTCCAACTGTGGGTGCTCTTCATGTCTGTGGGGCCTAAAAAAAGACAATGGTCTATTTAAGACGGCATGACATAATACAGACTTGGTCTGACCAAGGGCGAGTGGGGTTTCCGGGATAGTTTAAATGAGTCACTGAAAGTTACCCATAAGATATGCAGGAACACTGAGGTGAACTTGGCAGTGAACAAAGTAGTTTGATAATGGTGAATTGAGATAGCGAGAAACTGGAGATAACGGAGAACAAACTATTGAGATAATGGTGTGGCCGTTGTGGCAGTTGCAGTTAGTGCACAGTCTGACAAGCTTTAATATGCGTATGATATGGCCCTTCCAGAGACATCGTAAAGTAAAATGTTCAAACAAATGATGGTTTTGGATTTTACAGTTGAATTTATGAACGGAATCCACATACCCAAGACAGATATGTATGGTTAAGAGTGCCTCGTGTACCATAAGGGACACAATCATCTTGGATTTGTTTGGATAACACTTACCCATATTGCTTTCTCTGCGCTGCTCCTTGTCGGGCCCGTACTGCTTCCCAGGCTTCATGTGCTCCTGGAAGTTCCGACTGTAGGTCCTCCTCCTCCTCCGCAAGCTGACCATCTTCCCAGCATCTCCGGAGCCCTGAGTCAGCTCCGCTTCCTCCTCTAATAGCTCAGCCTCTGTCGATAGGGAGTACAGATTGACATTTGGTTAAGAAGTTCAGGTTCACTTGTTCACGTTGACATTAAGGTTCCAAGGTTATTTTGCTGTGTAAGCACCAAGCATCACTATGGAGAAGGTTGAAACATTGGAAAAAATCATTATTAAACCATTACATAAATGACAGAGAGGAATCCATATTAATGTGGAATACTCATATGCACAATACACTCAAAATCCAACGTCCTCAACAAGGCAAGAAATAAATCCTCACACTGGTATCATGCCAAACAGCTCTGCTGCTATCTACCTAACATCGACAATGGATTTATGGATAAATATAGATGTATAGGCACGTCAACGCATTCTTCAAGATCAGATATCATGTACTGCCCTCTTGCCCTACGCTTCAATGTTAAATCACAGAAAAAGCCGGCCTGAAGGTCGAGACATTGATCAGATGGGTAAAGTGTGCTCGTTGCCTCCTGGCCTCTTGGTAATTGATGACGGAACGGCGAAAATAACCTTCAGGAAATGGAGGTGAGTTATGCTCTTTCACCAGTGTGGAGGGCTACTGACACTGCCCCAGCACTCCACTTTCGCTTCTCTAATAGCCTTTAAGAGCTACTTTGATCTGGTCAATTTTGTTCATTACAACCCCTCTTCTGCCCCCACCCAATCCCCACATATCCCCACACCAATCTCCATTCCATCCCACAGAAAGGCCATTAGGATGCATTCCCTCAGAGGAGGGGGGCGGGGGGCTACTGGGAAGTGCTCACTGTGAGCTGCCAGTTCACCCCAGCTAATTGACCTACAGCAGTTGCACGGAGAGACAGAGACAGAAAGAGAGACAGAGAGAGAGAGAGACAGAGACACAGACACGGAGAGAGAGACAGAGACACAGAGAGAGAGAGAGAGAGAGAGAGAGAGAGAGAGAGAGAAGGGGGGGGGCTCAGGGATAAAGAGACTGGCAGACACAGACAGACATTGGCAGTGAGGCACCTTACAGGCCCTCAACACATGGTGAAAGACAAAAAGACAGATGCATACAGACAGAGGCTGACTCAGAGGCCACAGAGCAGAGGAAGACAAGGCAGAAAGAGGAGGAAGACGACAACAGAGACTAACTAACCCAAGCGCTTGGAATACTCTTCCAGGCCACTCCAGGAATTCTTGGTGATGAAAGACTTCACCAGACCCCACGGCTGCTTGTTGTATTTCACATCGGTGTACAACCTACAGAGAAGAGAAAGACAGAGAGAGAGGAGTTACAATTACGAACAGAATAGAAAAGTGCTAAATAAAAACACTCTCTGAGAGTTAGAAACAGTTTATGGAACTTCCTTTTCTGAGTGAGGAAGATAACATCCTGGATAAAACATAAAATGTTATACATCTCTAAAAAGCACATCTGGTATGATTATCAATCAGTTAAAGTTCATTAAAAAGTTTGTTACTATGTGCCCTAGATCAAAAGTTCAAATGTTGAAGATAATGACTAGTGGAGTGTCTATATAAGGTGTTTGTGCTCTTGAAAATCATATTCATCTGACAATTCTTTTCTTATTCTATTGACATTTCATGCTCTACATATTTCCATTTTTTAGTTTTTTAGTTTTTTAGTTGTGACATGAAAATGAAGGAAAAAATATATATCTTAGGGGTTTTTAGGAAACTTTTAAAATACGCTGTTCTGTAACTCCGTTAACGTAACTACTTTACCATGAAAAGCAGCTCTTTCTGCCTCCCTCAAAGGCATTAAGCCCCACGTTTGATGTGTATGGTTACGCTGAAAGCCTTTGGGGGCATGCCAACTTTCATGGAATTTTATCCATGGGGGATCCACTTTTGGCTGTGCACATTTGACCATCTCTACAGACATTCTGTTACCAAAAATGACATGAGTTTATATACTATGCATGGATTAAACTTAGTCCTGGAATAAAAGCGATCCTAAATAGAGTTTATTTTTAGGCTATGAGACTAGGTTTACGTTTAATCTATGCACAGGAAACTTCCGGCGAATATTTCACCTTAGGCGACACTTCTTCTTGGAGTTGCGGATGATGGAGAAGCGGTTCTTGGTGTAGAAGTAGTCGTGGTAAGGCACGTCGTGTGTGTAGACCTCAGCATCCACCATGTAGTACTGACCCTCCCGAGACTCCTTGTATAAAGTCTGAAGGGAAGCCATGGCAAGAAGTGGGTGTTAAAGGTGCAAATCATAACACACTCACACACACACACTTCTAGCACCATGCATGTGCGTGCCTGTGCACACACACACAAAGATGCACCCATGGAATTGAACATGCCCCCCACACACACCACCGCCGCCCCACACACACACACAGACACACACACACAAACGAACGTAGACAGTCATTAAACAGATGCTCTTATCTAAAATGACGGAGTACACCAAACGCATTAATTTTATGAGCGCTTATGCTCCTAGTGAAATTAATCCATGACCTTGGCACCATTGCTCTTCCGGCTAAGCTTAAAACACACACATACACACACACACACACGCACAGTCCTCTGTCTGACCTGGTACTCTGTGACAGTGGAGGACTTCCCCACTAGTGGGTTGGTGATGGTTACGGTGTAGTTCAGAGTTCTCTTCATGCTCCCCGTGGAGTCCCTCTCCCAGGGTGTGGAGGTCGCCCCTAAACAGCCACGGAACACAGACAAAAACAAAAGGCAGATTCATGATTTAAAGGCCAGAAATCAGGAATAGGGTTATTGGCACATACATGTAGATCTCCACACGCAAGGAGTAAAACTGGCCTGTGTGGCAAAACAGTGTTCAGCGTCTTACAAAGGGGAATGAGACAAAGATATATGACCACATGAATATGATCATTGTGACATATGATCATGGCATTTGACATATTTCATAACACAAACCAGGAAATCGAATCAATACAAAGGTTGATACAACAGTTTTTTTTTTTTTACACATTTTGGACGTTGTTTAGAACCACCATTAGAGAAAAACAGAACCACCATTAAACAAAAACAGGATAATTTTAGGTAGGAAATCACAGACTGATGTCACCCCGGGGCTTATTTTAGCCTGGCTGACGCTCAGGCATATGGCACACAGTAAGGGACACATCAGAGTACCGCTGGGGTCTGGGCAGTGACCCGCCCACTCACACGGCTCCCTCACCCAATACATGAAGGCCACTTAATGACTCCACTCTTACACAAGGCTCCTGATGTCCTCTGATTGCGAAACAGATATGGTCCGGATTTAGCAAGGTTCTGGCTTGTATCTGGATTCAAGATCAGGGCCAAACTCGTTTCAGAGCTGGCAGCTGCAGTGGTCAATTATCTCAGGGAATTCAGTTTTCATTGACATGTTTCTGAGCCTAATGGGTTTGCTCCATGTCTCCACATGAGGTAGTTGCCACTTATGTGAGGTATTGTAAATCATTACTGGTTTGACCTGCAGAAGACGTATGACTCAGCATCGCACCTAATCACTGTGTTAAAAGGGCTACGGCCTAACTTTTCCTTGTGTTTGCTTGCATACCAATTACCAAAGGCCTTATGCACATTTTTACCTCCGCCAAGGAGGTTATGTTTTCATCTGGGTCTGTCTGTCTGTCTGTCTGTCTGTCTGTCTGTCTGTCTGTCTGTCTGTCTGTCTGTCTGTTCACAAGATAACTCGAAAAGTAATGGATGGATTTCAATGAAATTTTCAGGGAAGGTCTGAAATGACCAGGAGTGATCCGTATCACCGTCTGGATGCAGGGGCGGTTATGTGTTCACTTGGCGGAGGTTTGCGCTCTCTGAGTGCTTTTCTAGTTGGTATTTTGCTCAACTAATTCATGATTGACCAAACTGGAATCGACTGTTATATGCCCAAACAATAAAAAGGTTACCGTAATTCAAAGCAAGCATAGCTGGAACATTGTCAATGAAAGTTATTGTGTAATACAATAATGTCTGGATGGCAAATACAATACACTCTGAAATGTGATTAATCTTTGTCAACAAGGTCTGTAGATGATGTGTACAAAATCTCAAGAGATCCAGATGAACAGCCTCAGAGCAGACAGATTCATTTCACTTTAAACCTTTTCAAAAAATGGGCATGGCTGAGTGCATGAGAGTTCTAAAGACGCAAGAGGAAAGGAGTTCCTGAGATATGAGCAACAACTTAGAAGTGCTTATTATAGCGCCCCCTGTGGACATTTTAGCTATCAAATATGTTTTGCAGTACAATGAATAACGAGGAGGAAACAGAATAAGGAACAATATAGGATCCATCAGTTTCACTGCTTGGATACCTAATAATGTCCCATGAAGTCACCTGAGATTTTTTGCACACGCATGAACCTCCGGTTAAAGTTGGAATCAGTGAAGAGCACCTCAAACATCTTCTCAGCGCTGATGTGAAACACCCGGTTCACAAAGAGACGGCCCGGCACCTGTGCCAGAGATTCCTGCTCCTCCTCTGCAGGTGCACAGGGTAACAGAGAGAGAGAGAGAGAGAGAGAGAGAGAGAGAGAGAGAGAGAGAGAGAAAAAAGAGGTGTCAGTAAATCTACACAGAGCCTGACAATGAGAAAAATAACCCATGGACAGGGTTGGACTGTGCTGTGCTGTGCTGACACATTAAAGGCAGTGGCTTCATTTCCACTTTTTGTGTGGTGTGCATTAAAACTGCCTGAGAAAGTGATAAAAACAAATGAACAAAAACAAACAATGAAACAAATGACATTTAGGCGTTGGCATCAGCAGCACGATTATGGGGAGTGGGGTAATGGTGCTGGGGGGGGGGGAAAGCCTCCCCTTCTTTCGAATCTGTAGCTATACACCTACACTCACACAATTATACACCACAGACACACTCTGACAACACAGACACACATGTACAGATCTCTGCATAGCACAAACACCACAAATGCATACACACACAGATGCTTCTGCTTCCTCTGGTCAAGTATGTGCATCCATGCGCACACACACACACACACACACACACACACACACACACACACACACACACACACACACACACACACACACACACACACACACACACACACACACACACACACACACACACACACACACACACACACACACACACACACACACACACACACACACACACACACACACACACACACACACACACACAGGACTGACCCGGTTCTTCGAGCTCCTCCACGCTCTCAGAACCACTCTGTTCAGATAGGCGGCCCTCGTTGGCGTTGAGGTCCAGGTTTGAGCGTTTGGACGACCTCTCAGAGCTGCGGCGGTCTAGAGAAGGCACAGGGCTCCGCTGGCGAAGTGGAGTGCCGCGGGACTCATCCTAAGACACACAGGCACACACAACAGTGGTAAGAAGCGATATACATGAATACATTATTAACATGCAACTGCAACAAAAAATAAATTCCATTACTGCATTCCTTACTCAATGACAACCCCTGTCCTTACACAATGACAACCCCTGTCTCACCACTCCAAAAATGTATCTGACAAAAATGTACTTCTTGAGAATTTGCAGGCTTGCACTTGTGGCTAGCCCAACTGGTACAACAAGTTGCCCGTTGAAAGAACTAGCTTAAGGGTTTGCCTCCCCCCTCCCCCCACCCCCAAGATGCACACTCACACCCATCCTGTTTGTCATTTTAGATAAACACATTAGATGGGTATACTACTAAATGAGATAAGAGGTATGTTGAGCCTAAATCCCGAGGTATTTTCACATTCAGGAAGCGGAGGCAAAGTTCTGTCGCTATTATCTTGCAGATTTGCCCTTATATTAATTTGTATTCATAAAGTCAAAAACTGATCTTTCTTGCACAAAATAATTAAAGAAAAAAAAACCCTGCCCAGAACCTTCGCCACTGATTCTCAAATCTGAACACAGTTCAAGCTTTATTCTCACTAATCTCGCAGAGTGGTTTTACCCCCAAGCTAAAGAATAAAAGTGAATGCAAAACAGCTGTAAACAAACAAACCCCGTTAGGTGAGAATGGGCTTTGCTGTCCGAGAGAGGACTGCGTGTCGTCCCCCAGAGGAGTAGAGGCCTCGTAAGAGACTGGCTCCATCTGCTGGAGCCGGAGTGTAGTGGGCCTCTCCAGCCTCCCAGGTTGGTCCTCCGACTTCATGATCAGGCTGCTAAAGATGAAGAGACAAGTCCGTCAGTAAACTTTATTCATTTGGCAGTTTTCACGGACACAAAAAAATGCACAAAGGGCAACGAGGCGACATTGAAAAAAGGTACATTTAAGCATGTCTAACGTTGTGTTGTGCGGAGTTTGTGAGGAGTAGCTGACAAGCCAAACCATCACAAACCCAAAGTTCTCTAAAGCCACAGAGTACAGTTAGTCTGAGAACCATGTGTCAAAAGTGTGTGCAAGCGTGCGTGCGTGCATGCATGAAGGGAGACAGAGGAGTACACATTAAGCATCAACCATCAATAGAGCACAGCAAGGAAGGGGAATCCTAAAAGACTGATTTTACTCAGACAGGGCCCTTACTATGTGCCAGATGCAGGTTTTAGAATATATTTCACAGAAAGGGGGGGAACAGGCACCAGGCCCATACTTTGTCTCTAAAAAGGCTCATTCAAATATTGTTAACATTCTTGTATGTGTTTTTGCCTAACAGAGGAAGACAGAAACAAAAGAAAAGACAAGCCTGAAGTGCCAATTCAATTATGATTTTGCCCATTTGTTTCCCATTTCAACACCACAACAACCTTCTTTTTTTTGAGACTAAAACACATTCAGATGAGCAAGATGTGTGCGGGAAAGTCGATCACTGCACCTGGAATTGGTGGGTGTACTGGCATCTGCTGATATCTGTAAGCTGTCCATTTCATCCTGACTCAAACCCAAGTCATTCCCATAGTGCTGCTTGACCATCTGCCACAGTTCTTGTTTGGTTAGTGGCTACAAAAGAGAGCCACACATTAAAATAAAAATAAAACAGTTCCGATCATTTTCTTTATCAAAAGATATAAAGCATGTTTCATTCTCTCCTCTTCTCACACCCTTCACTTCTACAACGAACAGCTCCAACCTGGCTCAGGCTGAACTTGATCTTTATCTGGGAAAGTTTCACCAAGGACAACCGGGCATGGGCAAACACAGCAGTTATCATCAAGTAGCCTAATCATAAAAATATGCCCGCAGTAGGCTAGTCGATACGAGGCCTACTCCCGTGGCATTAATAACTTGAATGGAGTCAGCGCTCTCCAGGACAAGGTAGAGTAAATTGATCATAGAAGTGATTATGATATATCAATCTATGACGGAGGAAAACAGGAGAACAAAAGGAAAGCAATAGGCTACAAGTAGGCTACAAACTGACGTTCGGTGCAAGGGATAGATACAACGCTGAACACCTGAACAAGTGCACTCAAACGGCCATATGGTTATCACAGAACGAAGGAAAAAATAAAGAAACCTTAGTTTGTGAAAAGGACATTTTGCCCAGGACATTACGCACGCTCGTGTATTAAACAAACCAACACCAAAACAACCTCTTTTAATTTACTTACTTTAGTTGAAGCTGCTTTCTTCTCTCGAGCTTTCCAACCTGAGCCTACCTGTCTCGTCACCTATGCGAACTATAGTTACCTGTGCGCTGTCAAGTGAATATTGTCCAAGTCAGGAAGTTATCTTGCTTGCGGCAAGTCCTTAGAGCGCTCCGCCCATTAACGTAGTAACAAAGTCAACAAACTCTTCGTTAGCATAGTTAACTCACAAACTAATTTCTGACTGTATACTGAAAATAATAGGATCGTTTATTCACGTTGTCTGCCAGGCGCAGTTGTCGTCTGCTTTAAGGCAGCTCGTGCAGTAACCTAACAAGCCACACCTCAAAGGTCATTGAACTTTCCTTTCATTTGCTAGCTTGTCAAACTCCCGAATGACGAGACTGATTCAACAAGACTTGTTTTTTTCAAGCATAGGTCCCCCGACCCATGGTCTTCAGAGTATAGTTTCATGCTAGGAACAACACACAATGGACAGAGAGAGCTGTACAAGGAAACTTTACATATGAAAGCAACAGGTTACCTGACACCGTTTCTTGTCTAACCAGAAACTGCAATAGGCTGCACAAGGCGTAGTGTTTACATTTTGGAAATACACGTTTCAGAACCAGCAATCTTACATTTTTGTGTTTTACAGTCGGCCTTAAAATCTGTTGTAGCTAAGAGATGGACCTACAAATTAAACGTGTTGGTTCAGATCTCTTCTGGCTCTCTGATGACACCATATAATGTTATCATTGCCTCATCTTTTATTGAGTCTTTTATTGAACAACATACTGTACTTGGTCTAAAGGTTTGAAGCATCATCTATAAGTCTTATTTTTTTTATTATTATTATTAGTTACATTAAAGATTGAATTATTAATTATTATTATTGAATTTATTTAGAAGATTAAGCATGGATGAATGATGAGCTCTGTTGAGTCTGTGAGTTGGGCAATATCCATAAATCTCGTTGTTGGCTACAGAATAGCTCACTTGTGTATTTGGTTTGCATTCAAAATGTGCAGTTGAAAAGGCTACATGAATGAAAATCCATACAATTGGAATTGAAAAAGACGTTTGGCATACTGGACACACACATAACTTGTTGACTATATTCACACTTGACAAACGAGAGCACAAAGTGTGAAACCACAAGACAAAACAGCTAGAACGAGTTGTACCTTATCCAGCAAGAAATTCTGCCACATCCGGAAAATGCTCTGGAAACTTTTTTCTCTGGTAGCGAATGATGTGAAGAACAGCTGTATGGAAAGTAAAAAAATAGTCTCGTTAATTATTTAAAAAACTAATAAAATAAATATCCAGATAAATTATCTCCCTTGCCCTTGGAGCTCCCATGTTTGTGTTTTTGTAACTCAAATGATAGAGTCAGAGAGTTCATTATGATATACCCAGCCAGGGCACAGGTCAGAGTTCATTAATGTGGTATACCCAGGACACACACACGGACACACACACACACGGACACACACATGGACACACACACAGACACACGGACACACACACGGACACACGGACACACGGACACACACACGGACACACACACACACACACACACACACACACACACACACACACACACACACACACACACACACACACACACACACACACACACACACACACACATAGTAATGGCAAAATTAATATCTGCATTACTCTGTATGCTTTGGAAACTAGTGTGTGGTAAATAAACACAAAAAAAGAAAAAGAAAAATGAGGCAGGATGAGCAGCATACCTTCTCTGTATCTGTGGAGATCTGAATGGCATTTGGAATCCATCTTGCTGTCTTTTCCCTGGTCATGACTGTGATATCCATCAGGTTCACGACTATCTGTGACATTTGTTCATATGCAAAAAGAGATTGAAGGCATATTGAAAATTAAACTGTGGGTTATTTTCGATGGGCAATTCATTGTGTCACAGTGTCTCCTAATCAAGATGGTAACTTGTGCTTTTCATTTTATCTGGGACTATAGAATTAAACAGCAGTATCCTTTTTCCAAGCAGTACTTACAGTGGTCTGTTTTTATTCTATTTACCAAGTTTGATTGTATCAGTATGCCATTCCATATCACTGAATAATTTCACAGCTGTAAAGACAAGACAAAGTTCTCGAAATCTTTAAATGTACACTTCAATGACCTCTCACCTTCGTTCCCCGAAATACATTACTGTAGAAACACAAGAAGTTTTCCGACAGGTATATCCGTCCCTGCAACAGAATGTCCCTCTGGAGTGCACAGGTGTAATCTGAAAAAAAAAAGATCTGTTGTCATGCGGATTGGTAATGATATAAAGACGAGCATGACTCGTTGATATGGTATACACCTTATAGGATAAAGATGCTCCTGTAGCAACTTTTATCTGGGTATAGTTCACCTGTGATGAGCATGTCAGAATCTGCTTGTTCTTTGAACAGCCTTTTGAACTCCTCACTCCTCTGCTTGTAGCTTGTTGGTGGGGCTTGGGGTGTTGTTACAAACAGTCCACCTGAATCAAACCACTAATTTAAACAGAGATGAGAAATTAACTTTAAGATGTACATGAGGTTGTCTATAAAGAAGACAAAATAAAGACATTATAGCCAGTAGAGGGCAGTAGTCTGCTAATAAAGGGGATGTGTCACTGTAATCAACAGAGCAATGCAGGAGGCACAGGCAAAACATCTAAACCTAATTTTCCACCCTTAGGTCTGAGCCCTGAACCCTTATAAACTGACAATCACTAAAGTGGGTGAGTTTGAAAGGCTTAAAGGGCTTTCAACGCTAACAACAGGAATGGGACAGCACCTGTGACATATCATTAAATTGAAAACATCAAAAACACGTTGGCATCTATTTTGGTTTCATGGCAGTTGGTAATTAAAAAAAAAGCTTCCAGGCTTCCCCTGTGTTTCACAATATGGTAAAGTCTGCATGCATGCCAACTTACAGAGTGATCAGAGAGTTAGCGAACAAGTCCTTAGGCACTTATGATTTCACAGTGGGATAGCTCTAGGCCCCCACAAACTTACCTGAAACATGCATCAAAGTCTGTACATGTGCGAGTGTGGAGCATAAGACTGGACCACTAAATTAGTGTGAAGGGCCCTAGTAAATGCAATGGCAAGTATAGGCTACTTGTAATGCACTTACCCAATGTCTTTAAAAATAAATTAATGGGTGTGAGGGACTGTTCTCACTTAACTCTTTGAAGCACGGTGGTTGAATCAAAAGGGCTATGTTTTACAGAAGCACTCTTTACTTTCAAATGAGGACAATTACTCACAGTGAAATCAGTCTCATTAGGATACCCCACCTCAGACTCTTCTGTAAAGGTGTCACCAATTGTGGCGATGTCCTCAGGGGTGTCGTTCGCCATGCCGAGCTTCAGCAAATGGGTCAGCAGTATTTCTTCACAGACTTGACAGAAACCACACCCTAATGAGAATGCACTTTACTCCACTGAACCTACAGCAGAGGAGTTGATATGTGTCAGGGTTTTTTGTTCAGTTAAACTTGTTGTTTAGTTAGTTTTTTTTGCTAAATTATACCAGATCTGCATAGGCCTGCTTTTGGTCAGTATATTTAATTTTAATTTCAAGCATGGGAACTCACATATAGGCTACTATATTATTGGTGTTTTGTTATAGAACTTTCAGTAACTGTGTATTTGGAAAATAGAAATGACCTTCTTCCCTGCCTATTGCCTTTTTTTTCAAAAGGTGCACTGCAAAATTTGTTCAAGGCACCAAGCGAAATATGCTGGTGCGGGAGACTGAATGATCCTGATTTGATTTGATAGACTCAGTGCACACTGGCTTAAGTTCACCTAGTATAGGCCTACTTTATTTTGTGCCAGAAAAATCATAGTGGGCTTAACCTTTTGAGACAATGGCCACGAAGTTGGCACAATGGAGGGCCGCATCCATAAAATAGGCTATAGCCTACCCATCTAATATTATGCAGATTTCGGAACTTCTGAAGTTACGAAAAGTAATGGCTAATGCCTGAAAATATAGCCTATATAGCCTAGTAATAGTAGCCTACCATTTTAAACCTAGTAGCCTATCAGAAATGTTTATAAGTTTCACAAGTTACACAACTAGAATGTAAGGATTATATATCCTGAGGTTAAAATCAATGTTGGGGTAAACTAGGCCTATTCTCTGATCGTGAAGATCTGGGCTAATATTTCTTCATAGATGTGATGATAAACCAGACGCGCATTGCCTACCTGGACGCGAAATGAGGCGAGATTATTATCTCCCGCAACTTCTTTTCCACTCAGGCAGCTATGAAGAACGCAGACGGGAATTCCAGTCGGCGTAGTAGTCGTATGGATATTAGACTTGCATGTTTACCACCAGCCAAGAATCTACCTTTGAAGTTAAAATATTCTTTCATTTCTTCTGTTTGGAGAATGGCCGAAGCCAACTCGGAGCCGAAACTGCATAGTTCACCTGGCAACAGGTGCGCGCGCCTGACATAACCGGTTCACGAGGGAAAATGCCACTTGCCATAGGAAATGTTCACGCCGAAATTTGCATACTGTACGGACGAGTGTTCGTATGGTTCCATAAATAGACCATCCATAAAATCATTATCACTCATGCACTGGATAGATTTGATTTAAGCCATCTCTCTACGTCTGGGCGACATAGACCAGTTTACTCTGTGTTGTTTTCGAACCCAAGTTACAATCAAAAGCTTTATGGTTGATGCCTATAGTGGGCCCTAATTCACCCATGTCACCCGTATGCTTTTGTGCAGCTACTTGTTGTACTTTATGGAGGTAAAATTGAGTTAGACTGATTAAATCACTTGGTCTAATCTTAACAACAGATTGCTATTCCTTATGATTGCTTTCTTATCCAGGGATTTGATCATGTCTGGCAGGTTGTTGAGGGTGAGGTACCAGAGTGGCAGCATTCCAGGTGTGCATTGTAAGGAGAAAAAATTAGAAAGGTGTAACGTCATACACACATTCACACATGCAAGGCGTGTGTATGTGTGTGTGTGTGTGTGTGTGTGTGTGTGTATGTATGCATGCATGCACACAGATAATAGGGGGTAAAAAGTACAGAACATCCGATTCCTTTATTGTCCGCGTTTTATTCTTTGGGACCGAAACATCTGGTACATGAGCAGTGTTGAGAAGAGAAACAGTTTTCCACTCACAACAAATACACTGGACAAACACGTTCAGAACACAATCATAAGAAAAAAAAAAACGACATCAAAACAAAACAAAAAAACAAACAATGCAGGCTTCCACGTAAACAGCCCGCAATAAATATAGTCACTCTGCTTCGTAATTATGTTTATCAATTTTCTGTACAGAGAAGAGGAAGAGAGAAATAATTACACCAACTGAATTGTGAAAGCTACAACTAGGAGGAGAGAGGCTGTAGTAAACAAACATGACGGTGTTCAGGGGATGGAGAAGGGGGGCAGTGCTGGTGAAAAGACAGGGAGGCAACTTCACAATCTCACAAGACACATCAACACACACACACACACACCAACACACATTCACAAAAAAAAGAGAAGCAAACACGCTCACAGCCACGCGGGGGGAAGATCAGGTATTGGCCCATGCAGGGGAAAAAGAGACATATTTATTTGGTGAGGATCTCACACTCACACACACAAGATTGGGAACACATAAAGCGGTGGAATGTGTGACACTGCAACAGAAAGTCCACTGCAGAGAGAGAGAGAGAGATAGAGAGAGAGAGAGAAAGCAGACATGGAACAGGGAAATACAGGAGGAGGAGGGAGAGGTATTGCACTGCCCCAGAGGGGTCAGAGGTCGAAGGGGAGAGGTCAGAACTCAGTCCTCCAGGGTGCGGAAGGAGTTCTGCATGTCCTCGTGCAGCTGGGCATAGTCGGCCTTGATCTTGGCCTCTCCTTCCTTGACAGGGTCCTGCAGCAGAACAGAGGGAGAGCGAGAGGGTCAGCAGACAAACACAGCAATGCAACACAGCAGTCTGAGATGACACAGGCTGGCAGAAAAGGTGGGACATATCAAGAGTGGTCTTCATTCTAGGCTATAAAGAAAAATAAGCACTGTACAGAGAAACCATGCTCAATGGCGATATAATCTTTTCTGTTTAAATACTGCTGACAGGAATATAAAGGGAAATGACCCTGGCTTCCTTTGCTAAACTGCATCCCACACTGATGTCCAGCTTACTTCACTCAAACCCAGCAACTTTCCAAGAAAGTGTCTGAAAGTGACATCCAGATGGCTGATACAAAACAATATGGGCCACATTCTTTGAATTAAAGGAAGTGGCCCATTCTCCTGTTGCTATTGGTTGAGGAACAGCCGGCATAACACAACAACTTTTCCATGACTGGCAAACAGCCTCAACACGTGGGTACTCGGGAAATCCATATAAGGCTGTACTTCCACTCACCACCTCTCCACCTCCACCTAGTCACCACCACATGTAGAGCGATAATTAATTGTCTGAATTGGACAGGTTCCACTCAGAGGTGTGGAGCTGGGCTGTCTAACTACAGTACACACGGGAGAGGAGGGCCCTGTACCTTGAACTTCATGGAGCTGATCCTGTAGAGAATCTCGCCCATGTGCTCGCGGATCATGGACCAGGTGATCTTGTTGTCGCTCTGGGCGGTGGTCTCGACGGCGTGGCGCGCCATGTCGTAGAAAGCGATCGTGTTGGACAGGATGCCCACCGTCTTGTAGAAGGGGCAAAACCTGTGGAGGGCAACAAGACTTAGGGTTATAACAATAACAGCAACAACACAAACACACACACATATATATATATACTGTATATACAAAACTACTGACTGTAGATATGAGTCTGCCTAAAAAACAATATCCAAAACTCTTTTATCAGTGAGCTTATTTTTAAACTGCTTTTTTTTTTCACCAAAACATCTGAAAGCAGCGTTAACAAGATGAATGTATGTCTTCTGTACTAAAGAGAGTAGATGCTGAGAAAGTAATGCATTTGGTGTTGTTTGAGCGTGTTGTTTAAAAGGACTGGAATGTACAAAGTATATGTAAACCATAGGACAGCAAGTGTAATGTGTGTTTTTTATGCTTTTGTGAGTGGGATGTTCCACCTGTCGTAAGGGGTGTATCCATTCTGTTGCAGGAAGTCATCCTTGAGCAGCTTGGCTACCTCCAGGGTGATTTTATCAGTCTCAGCCAGTGAGGCCTATTATACAGGATGTATACATAGGAGAGATAGAGGGAGGGGAATGGAAAGAGAGAGAGAGAGAGAGAGAGAGAGAGAGAGAGAGAGAGAGAGAGCAAGCGAGAGAGAAAAGAGATAGAGAGAGAGATGGGGAGGGACAGAAAGTAGGTGAGGAGAGTTGAAAAGCAATGAAGGCAGAAACACTTTTCACAATGCCCATGAAACCAAGGGACACGGTGTGTGAATAACAATGCTGCATTATTCATCATGACAATTGTGTCCATCAAAGGACAACAGTAGTATACATCACCCTTGCCACCCTAGAACAACCAGCAGTCACTCCCTCCAAATGTACCCAAAACACACTTCGCTCTCCACCCACATTGACACACACACACAGACACACACACACACACACAGTTACCTTGCCGACGAGCTGCACAATCTCAGCCAGATCCTCCTCTTCCTGTAGGATCTCCTTGGCCTTGGTGCGGAGTGGCACAAACTCGGGGAAGTGTTTGTCGTAGTACTCGTCCAGAGCGCGTGTGTACTTGCTGTAACTGATCAGCCAGTTGACAGAGGGAAAGTGCTTCCTCTGAGCCAGCTTCTTATCCAAACCCCAAAACACCTGAAACACACACACACACACACATGATTTATAGGATCAGATAGCAAAACAAAGAAAAAATTCTACGCCCGAAGCAATCAGACATTTTCAAGTCTACAAGCATTTGGTATGATGTCAAATCATCAAATCTATTTTCAGCCCACACCTGAATTCCAGAGCCTGAGAACTGTGACTATACTTTATAAGACTTTAAAGAATCCCTTGACGATCAAGTTGTGTCATATTATGATTTACCTGCACAATACCCAGGGTGGCAGAAGTCACAGGATCGGAGAAGTCACCACCAGGAGGCGATACACTGAAAGAGGAAATTATAATGATTAAACTGCATCACTATCACTATGGAACAGCTGAGACAAGAGATATGGCTTAGAGAAGAGAAATGCTGCCCTCCAGTGTTGGAAAGCGGTACTTACGCCCCCACAATACTGACACTGCCCTCTCTCTCAGGGTTGCCCAAGCACTTCACACGGCCGGCACGCTCGTAGAAAGAGGCCAGACGAGCACCCAGGTAGGCAGGGTAACCGCTGTCTGTGGACAGAAACGCAAACAGTTTTAACCACATATTCCTCTGCAAAGGGACAGCATGAAACCTATTGCGTATCAATTTAATAAGTAGATAAGACAGCCAAAGCACTTTTAGTACAAGTTGTGCTAACAGGACACCTGAATGTTTTAGTTCCAAGTACAGAACTGAATGCTGAATGCTATCTAGGTCCTCCTTTAACACCATGGACATATTGTCTATTTATTCGACTTGTATTCTGCAAAATTGAGAGGCTCTTACCAGCGGGCATCTCAGCCAAACGCCCAGAGATCTCCCTAAGAGCCTCAGCCCAACGAGAGGTAGAGTCAGCCATCATACTGACGTTGTAGCCCATATCTCTGAAGTACTCAGACAGGGTGATTCCTACAGACAAGCACATGAGACACACACACAAATACGTGATGAGTTAGTGTTCATTTCTACTCATCATCACAAGGCATGAATCTAAACAGAACAACTATTCCTAGCTCACTAAAACTCTATTTGGGAGTTTTGGAAGATTTTCAAAATTTCACAACACAACAATATACAGCTCAATCATAAAACTATAGCTGTGATAAATGTTTGTTTGTTTTTTAACACTGGGTACCAAGATTCTTTGTGCTAGCAATTTATATTAGCAAAATATATTAGCAACTAAAAGAGAAGAATTTTTGTAGTCTTAGTAATTATCTATAATTGGTGATTTTGGATTGGCTGTTACCTGTGTAAATAGAGGCTTCACGAGCAGCCACAGGCATGTTGGAGGTGTTGGCCACCAGAGCTGTTCTCTTCATGATGCTTTCTACCTTTCCATCCACCTCCATGGTCAGCTGTTGGACAACAACACCGTCACTCAGACTGAAGGCCCAATCAAATTCTACACATACTGCTGTTGCCATAGTGATAGAAATGACATCACAAAGGGACGGACCTCAGGGAAATCTCGCAGTACTTCTGACATCTCGTTACCACGCTCTCCACAGCCTACGTAGATGATAACGTCACTGTTGGAATACTTGGACAAGGACTGAGAGATCACAGTCTTGCCACAACCGAAGGCTCCCGGGATGGCTGTGGTTCCTCCCTGGACACAGCTGCACACAGGCAAAAAAGCCACATGAAGCTCATAATATCAAGATGGCAGAATCTCAGAGAATATACTGTATATTTCATCTTGATAATATATTCATGTAGATTTGGGTTTTTCATCAGGGAATACACAGAGCTCTCTGCAACCTACAGATTTTCCATACAGAACTTCCATACAGTACTATATACAATATGTGTAAACTACAGTATGTAACTACCCATAACTTCTGCTTTATGACACAGCAGCTAGGCATAGCTACACTTAGAGGTACAGTATGCTCATTAAATTCAAACCAACAGTACTGGCAAAACATTAACTCCTGTCATAGACAGAAAGTCAAATGCCACGGACGGGGATGGTGTGTGTGTGTGTGTGTGTGTGTGTGTGTGTGTGTGTGTGTGTGTGTGTGGACTCACGGGAAGAGGGCATCCAGCACCCTCTGACCGGTGAGCAGCGGATGATTGGCGGGCAGCTTCTCAGTGACGGGGCGCACCTGTCGCACGGGCCACACCTGGATCATGGTGAACTTCTCCTTCACTCCCTCGAACTCCAGCTCCAGCACCACATCCTAGCCAATCACAACACAGAACCGGACGTGAGCAAGGTTCACAAAAGTACGCTCCTATTCAAGGGCAGTACTCTTCATCTCATAGAACAGAGTTGGTCTAGGGACAACTGTGGACTCAAAGTGCCCAGTGCAAAGCAACGGTATTCTAGGTAGTTAGCTTGTTCACTTAATACTAAAACTTCTTCCTTACTGTAACTTCAAACTGATCAATGTTTGACTGTCAGGTTAGTCTCAAGAAACCTGATGGGATTGTATCACACATCATAGCAATGTGGACAAGATATGCCACAACCATTCAATCATTTAACATTTGTACATTTAACTAAAATAACAACTGTGTTGAACTCATTCTATTTCAACAGCTCTGAATGATGTTCTAATGACAACTTCTCAGCCAGGCACATCAGCAGACATGTTAATACAGTGTCTGTGAATGGCAATATCAGCGATACAGTGTCTGTGAATGGCAATATCAGCGATTCATTTAGTAAGTTTTTGATTAGCTGCTGCTTATGGTACATACTGATATAATCATACATCCCTAATTTCAACATCAGCACACCGTCTGGGACCAGCTCATTTGAAATAGAACTGTATGCCAAAGAACACATCTCTGCTGTTCACATTTGCATCTGTATTCATATTTTCAGGCATTGAAGTGGCTCTGGGCATTGTCAATGAACCCCATATGCTATTCGCTCTAGTCTAGTGGTGCATGTCACTTTGTGAAGCTAACTTGTAGAGTTTTGGTAAAGGACCTCTAACTCTCACCGAGACATCGTAGTTTCCAGGGGGTGCCAAGTATGTAACTGTGCCTCTGTTTCGTGGTGGCAGCATGATCTTGTGCTTGATGAGGGAGTTTTCAAAGACATTGCCATATATATCTCCTCCTGTAACATGGCTTCCAACCTAGACAATTGTAGAGATCAAGGTTTAGAATTAGGTAAGAGGTTTACATTCACAAAAATACTGATGTACACCACATAAAACCACAACCAAACCATAATCAGAAACATGACATATGTGTATATTTGCCTTCAATACATACAATATATACAAGCATGCATATTACACTCATACAGTATATGCTTATAGTAATGTGTAGACACATACTCGTAGGTTTTTGGATGGGGTGAACTCCCACTTAACGTCTCGGGTCAAGGATCCGATGTTGATTCCCCTGGGGATGTAGATGCTCTGGGTCATGTCGTTGATGTCCCTCAGTGGTCGCTGGATACCATCAAAGATGGAGCCCATGCAGCCGGGCCCCAGCTCCACGGAGAGGGGCTTCCCGGTACGGAGGACAGGGTCTCCAACAGACACACCCGCTACACTGGGTTCAGGAAAACGTTGGGAACGAGCTGGCCCACACACACACAGTACACACTGCTGGCACACAGCACCTACTGGTGATCTGGGTTAGTTTATATCACACAGTGAAGCTATGCACATAATGAATGTAGACAAGCCTGGACACGCAGACAAGGAGATAGTTTATTGCATACAGGGCAATTCACAACGGCTTGGTGTGCACCTCATCAGCTCTATGCTTTTTGAGGCAAAAGTCTGGGGCGGAAAAGCAGAGCCAAGATAAAACTCCACTGGTCGGCTTCATTACTGTTCTCTTCGTAATGGACATAACAGAACTGAGCTGGTGGCAAAATGTGACCTCTGTAAATGAATAATTTGGCAAGTCTCAGCTTCAGCCCTATCAAGTCTGTCTGAAAACAAACTGCAAAGTGACTAAGGTCTCCAGCGACTCACAATCCTGGTAAAAAGGCGACGACAAAGACTAATGTAAATTGATAGATGTTATTCCCCTATGAAACGCTGTGAGATCTCTCCTTTCTCGGGCCAGTGCCAACCATTGTTTAGCTGTGTAGAAATGGAACATTACAATCACTTGCAGCTTGGACGCATCGTATTTTCATACTTGCCGTCGTTGCTTAATTAAAACAAGGAAAAAAAGCCAGCTGCACGACATCATGAATGTTTCCAGATGCATTATCGAGAAACAGCAGTATCATATTTTATATAACAAATCGAACATGCTTTTGAGCAGTTTTGATTTAATTTCGACAGAGGTATTTGGATTGATCTGCATTAAATAAATTCTGCCATATGTGACATTGTAGCCTAGTTTACAGCCTTACATTGGTATCTACTGCCTTTGTCTTTCAAAGACTCTACACAATGGAATAGCAAAGCGGTTTTGTAAAGTAAAGTAATGTTTACTTATATAGCGCATAGGAGTGCCTAGTGCCTGTGCCTAGTTTCAATTATGCTTTTATGTAGGTCTTTGGCATTCATTCTGAATGTTAACGCATTTCATTGCTTGGCACAGAGTTGTGGATCAAAAAGACGCTAAAACAGATGACATGAAAGCGCAGACTGACTTAAGGATACATGTTTCCTCGTACACCTGGATGGTGGCCATGTCACCCTCCAATCGGATGATCTCCCCCACTAGCTCGCTGTGGCCAACACGCACCAGCTCGTACATGGCTGCTCCCGCCATACTGGAGGCGGTCACCACTGACAAGTCACAAACAAACAAACAAACAAAGTCAGACAGACATACTTAAATAAATAGCAATCATATGGGTCTGTTCCACAAATTACATTGATACTACAGGATAACAAAGAAGGAAATATGTTTTAGATTATAGTACAGTGAGGCCAACGACGTAACTGACATTTATGTGAAATACCGTATAGAGCCATTTATTTTTTATGACATACAAGTTATGAAATCATTTAAAATGTTAATTCAAACAATGTTTTATTTGTACAGAAAGACTTGACTGACCAGGCCCGGAGACTCCGTGCACATATCCAAACTGGCTCTCCCGCTCCTCATCGCGAACCTTGGGTAGCTTCGAGAAGTCCATCCCGAAAGAGTCAGTCTGCAAGAGAGAAAGCTTGAATGTTTTCATGGTTCACTACACCAAGGAAACAGAGAGACCTATCTTTTTCCATGTTACATTACAAGAAACATTCAGGATTGTTATTATTTTTTAAGTTATGAAGCAATTTTCTTAATCCAACCAAAATCTGTGTGCTTTGTAACACAAGGGAAAAATGGCTTTCAAGATCAACTCAGTCAGTATCAATCGCCCTTAACCGATGTCATGTCATGTAGGCTAGTGTGTTATTGATAATGAACTACAGGCCAACAACATAGGCCAACGGTCAGTCAATCATTTATGATCAACTTGACTACCAAAAACAACGATTACCTATGGTCTTACAGTTTTGAAACAGTGAACAGCCTAAAGCAAATAATATTCAGCAGGTATGTCAAAAACTATTCAAAACAGCCAACTAGATCCCTTTTTTATGAGCACATGATAATAAACTTGAATGTGATGGGGCAATGAACTGAAACAGGACAAGGGAGCACGCATCACCCATTAGGTGCTAAATATTTGATTGATTTACATTTTCACGGTTCACTTCATAAAATCACTAGTGCTAGGAAAAGTATTGATCAAATTACATAGTAAGTACTGGACATCCAGTTCACTATACTTCTAAATCCCAGAGGGGCATCATGCTTACATGGGTTACAATCAGACAGACACTTTCAACATGCCCCAAACCCCTTCCTTTATTTCCACTATGCATCTGTCCCCTTGAGGCAGACACAGAACTTAGCTGATAAGTTTAGCTATCGCTAAAAACAGTACCGTTGGAGCTATACTGTGTACTACTGTAGTTACGGTTGAGCTGAAAAG
Source organism: Sardina pilchardus (assembly GCF_963854185.1). NCBI lineage: Eukaryota > Metazoa > Chordata > Actinopteri > Clupeiformes > Clupeidae > Sardina > Sardina pilchardus. The sequence continues at coordinate 22,825,782 of NC_085012.1, forward strand.
GTAGAGACTCTAGGACACTGGAGGTGCATTCCTGCTCTGCACTTGAGCACTCATGTATACGGACTATGGAGCAAGCACCAGCAGCAGTGACAAACATCTGAAAATTGGCCGATTCATTCCACCCTGCCAACACACCATCCAGCATTATTGGCTTCCTGAGCGGTAACCATAGCGATATTCTTTGTTCTGCTGCAGTATAAGATGGGCATCAGGATAAAATGTCTCTCTCTCTCACACACACATCCGGGCATGTTGGCAAAAGGGGAACCCTACATCTCTCTCTCTCTCTCTCTCTCTCTCTTTCACACTCACACGGACACACACACACACACGGACACACACACACACACGGACACAGACACACAGGACATGCATGCGTGTACACACACACAGACACACAGATACACACACAACCATCTGGTCAGATCTAATCCTGCAGGTGCTCAGTCACTTTAAGACACATCTCTGGTTCCACGCAGGAAACAACACTCACCGCTCACAAACCATAACACACTACCTACATAATTAACATCATTCATCCCTCACTAGAGCACACTCATGAACAAGCATACAACCACATATAATTTCACCATTCCTTGATTACTTTAGATGGGCATACCCGATCCTTGTGCCCTATTTGTCCTTCCCTAGCCTAAAGCCTCACTAAGCTAATCTTAAACCCAACAGAGATGATCTAAAGGGGGAATTTGCTAACAGCTCCCCTACCTGTCTGGCCTCAAATAACAGTCTACCTCTTATAAATAATAATAAAAAATAAAATCTAACAAGCAACTGCAGCTCCTTCAATAACACATATCTTGCTAAGCTGCAAACCACAACATGACATTTTCAACATTACATTTTTTTTTAGATTTTCACTTTGCTTATCATATCTTTTTTTCATGAAATTACTGGCCACAAACAAATCCACTATTCAGCTAATGTAGTGAGTAAAGAAAACCGAAGAAGACTTCCTCCCTCTCTTTAGATAAGCTGCTGATCACAAGGCTCGGAGTCCAGATATGAATAAGGAATTCCAATCCAGCATAAACACTTGCAGATGTGCTAGGTCCTACTCACAAGAGATGAACACATGAGTCACATGGTCAAAGCACATGACTGAATCATAAAGTAAGGAGTTGTTTAAGGAAGTGAAAAAATAAACCTGTCTGGAGGGGAAATACTGAGATTGCCATAGGATAAAGGGAAGTGTGAAAAGTGAGTAAACTCCATGATACATTCAGCCATCAGTTCATACATCCAGCCGTTTTAGATAAGGCTGTACTTCATGACAAATACAGTAAGTCATTGTTTCTTAACTATACTATTAAAATGCAAATACATCAAGTAATTGTCTCTTAACTATTAAATGTGTCTTAAATCTGGAGAATCCCACTATTGCGGCATCAGCCACAAATCCATGTCAGTGTTTCAACAGAGGGAGATAATTAAACAGAAGTCAAACTTCCAGGTTTTCAAACAACCAACCCAGTCACATGACACAGGTCATCAGACATCTAAAATCCTTTCTACTACCCCAGCTACCCCAAACCCTCAAGGACACACGGGAACCCTAAATGCATTTACCCCCTCTGAAACACTCTGCAGACAGCCTTTTTCTTCCATTGTCAGCATTCATTCATAAACCTGTCTTTTTTCTGATGAAGGAATATAGCATTTACACTTCTGATGCCAGTGTCTCTGATGTATCCTCACCTTTTTTAGTACAGTGTCCTTTTATTCATTAAAAAAAATGAACTATTTTACCATAATGCAGAGGAATTACAACAGTCTAGGCGACCAAAATAAATACATTTGTTAATTAAAACAAAATGGGGCGCGATAAGACGTCGTCATTTTAAATATCATCCGAGGCTGAAAAAGGTTCAACATTCCTCGTTAATGTGTGGATCTGAGGAGCTCGTGACAGGTGCACTGCACACGGTTAACATCGCCGTGTTAATTGCAATGCTGGGAGGTAGAGCGCATACTAGACCGCAACGAGCACACGACAGACCTGTCACATGCCTCGTCTTCGTAAAATATATAATTAATTAATTAAATAAATAAACAATCGCATCACATTACAAATTAAATCGATATCAGCGAGTCAACACAGAAACACTAGGCAATAATCAGATAAACCTCCACTGTGACCATACAACCGAGATATTTTCGAGTCACGATTCTTTGAAGACGTGGAGTCAGCTGCAGCAAAGGCCTGACTGAAGTCACATGATCACAGTCTAAACATCCGTTTGCTCAGCTTTTACCTTTGATGGGCTACCTGTCCCGTTCATTTCGAATAATATCACTCTGTAATTTAACACTACCGACCGTACATTATGTGCAGAATCTGACAGTGACTGTCAATGTAATGGCCCCTCTCTTTTAACATTACGCATAGAGAGCACCAGCTATCTGACGTTAAATGTCAGTGGATGGCTAAGGCAGTGAAGCATCATTGGGGACAAATGTCTAGATTTAGTGATGCTAGTCAGCGAATGTATCCGATTAGTACAACATACTGTTTGAAGATTTCATGTTATTTTAAACATGCAGTACTGAGAACTGGGTTACATTTAATCAATTATATCTGATAATATTTGAATAGCGGTCATCGCAACAATGATGGTTCATCTAACCAACATTAACGTTAACAAACGCTAACGTTAGCTAACATCAACCCTTCATGGTTTGAAGCAATGTCGACATTTCAGTATTGAGCTTGTTAGTTTGCAGCAACCTCCTTTAGCGTTCTATCAAATACTATAGCTAAATTTCTTACATTGGAATTAAACAGTTGATATATAAAACTGTATTTATCATCACACTAGGTAGCCTACAGGTTAGCTACCGAGCTAGTCGAGGTCATCTGAAAGCGTCAGCAATGAATGAAAAACCGAGGAATTGTCCACCTAGTTAGTTGCAAAGCGTAACGTTACAACGTTTGTCAGCCCCCTTAATTCTCAACACAACTGAAGGCAAACATTAATAATTACATACAAGCAAGACAAATACATGACAAATAAGCTGTAAAATGGCAAAGACGATACCTTTGAGTATGAGAAAGATCAAGTGTACTGTTCCTCTCCCTCGAAAAATATGAGCAGCTTGCGATGCGAGAACAGTCAGGTGACTTGCTGCTTTGCTGCGCGCACTGGCTGCGCAAACATCACAGGAAACGGAGCCATTTTGGCTCTACACATTACAGTATTTTTACCTTTCTTTTAGGTCTATGATTTTTACAGTAGGCTACAGCAGTAGGCCTGACAGCTCAGGAACAGACAGATATGTAAAGTAAGTAAATAGAAATACTTGAGTACAGTACTTAAGTATGAATGGGGAGTATCTTTACTTGAGTTTATGTTTCTTCATACTTTTACCTTTTCTTCATTTTCATTTTTCAAGGCTACATTTTCATTGCCATTGGGCTATAAGAAGTATGCTAAAATAATGTTTGCAACCCCTGATTTTCTGATCTGATGTCACCACAGGGCACAGCAATGAATGAAGACATAAGCTGAAATGAGACACAATAGTGACAAATATAGCTAATACACAGCACATCAAGGCCTATAGGCTGTTGTAAAGAGCTCTGCTCACTGCTTGCTCTTCATCAATAGCATAATTGGTTTAGGTTTTCAAAATGTGTTTATGAGTGTGATGTTGCTATAGCCTACTCTAAACATGTTGAGTAAGTTGTTATAGGCCTGAAGCAGCCGTGAAAAATGAATGGCAGCCATAATGGCAGGGATTGTCACTCCACCTGGCCTGATAGATTTTACCTTAAGATCCTTCATTATTATCTGCTCTGCTCCGCTTTAACCCTCTCTGTTTTCACTAGTACTTTGTACTACTTTCAGTATTTAAGTATGTTTTAGAATGGGCCCCTTGCCATACTGAAGTGCTGTAAATAATAGATATTTTAAGAGTTTAAGTCTTTTTCGGATCAAATATCTGCACTTCTACCCAAGCGTGAGTTTCAGATACTTTAGCTCTGGGAAAAGAGTACGCTGAAATGAGATAATATGGTACATTGTTTGACATGTTTGTTTCCACTAATCAAATTGAATTGTCACTGTGTGATATGACCTTGCTGCCATCTGTAGGTGCCTGTATGATTTCACCAGGACTTGAATGCTGTTGTTTGTTGATGGGTAACGGTTTTTGTAAGCACAAAGAGTAATCACATAATCTGATTAATTTCAAGAATAAATCTGGGCAAACAAGATAGCCTACATACAGAGACAGTACCTGAGGTCTATGGACTCTAAGCTCAGATAAGTGTAATGAGACACTTTCACAGAGTTGGATGTAGTAAAATAGTTCAAGGTAATAATATCCAGTGTTGGATAGTCAGCCATCTTTACAGTAAAGTGTGATAATTTCATGAATGAAATAATAGGGTATTTTAATAAACCCAAAGATGTAGGCTACATGCAAGACCTGGATGTTCAAAATGAAACATGATGAATCAAATATAGATCTCTCTCCTCATTCACCAGTGCATATATGGAACTCCTCACCCCCCAGACCTCCTCACGCACTGTCTGGTCAACAAACAATAACACCCTCCAAACCCCCAGAACCAAGCTCCACAGCATGGGTGATAGGCTTTCTCCGCTGCTGCTCCCAGGCTATATGGTGCTGCTCCCAGGCTATTATTATTATTATCTAAGCTTTAAATCTAGCTCATCACCAATCAAGATTCTAAGGGTTTATTACAAATCCAATAATTGAAGATCAAAATAGATCAGTGGATACTTCGAAAGTGTTCCTATTCATAGTTCAAAAAAGATAATGTAAGAAATGCATGGCCTCTTGATAAATTAAACTGAAACAATAGCAGAATAAACACAAACACAAAAAAATCTGTAACAGATTGACATAACATTAAGTGCAAACTGGCCACAATTATATATATCGCTGTTTTATGGCAACTCTTTTATGTAAGAAGTTGCTAGAATTGTTCACTTATATTATAAGGTGGCATGAGCTACACTATTCTGCAACTCTGAAATGTTACAGTAGAGGCACTGTGTAGCTTCGTCAGGCTGGGATACCTCTTAGTCACGTGACTGTCGTTTGTATCTTCGTTTGTATTTTATTTTTTACTAGAATTTATATCATTTTAATTGGGATATGGGATACGAGCTTTATTTTTATGCTTATGTTTCATATTCAACATGTCTGTAATGGGTTTTTCGTATTTAAAGCAGTTTCGAATCATGATGTGAAAGGTCAAAGTTCATCTACTTGTCTCTTCGCAGATGTGTAATTATTATTTTTTTCAGGTTCATCAAAGAACGGCCACTACCATGCATTGTGTATTCAGGAATATTATTTGATTTTACATGAAATTTTGAGGAGAAAAAAAAACATTCTACCAGGAGCAAAGTGTGAGGGGTCAGAGTTGACAGCAGCGTCGGCTGTGGAGGGAGATCGGTTAGCCAGCCTGCTAGCAACATACATGTGGAGGGTACCTCTGGAGGCAATCATTATTCGAACTGAACCCAAATCACCCTTTCTTACCATAATATACACTCAACGCATATTGCACATTGAACAAGGACTAACTTCTTTTCGCTATGAAAGGGTGAGTAGCTACATCTAAACACGTCTATTCACCACGAGTAAAGTTTTTTCCTTTCTCTTTTTTTCCAACGGGGGGCGGGGGAGGTGGTAGAATGCTAAGCTAACCTAAGCTCTCCGCTCAATTGGGCTAACGATAGCTAATGGTAGCAAAGAATCTGCCAACGACAGCACACACTTAGCCTAGCTAGCTAATATTTCTCACAGCGATTGGTTTTAATTCGTTGTGAACTCGGCACTGCGCTCTGTGATTGTTAATTACACCGTTGTTTGTATTTACACTGCCTTGATGAGCCTGACATTACAGTAGTACGCTACCGGTGTGTGCTATCTTCGTGTGGCGAATCCTAATTCGAGATTCGTTGAGTCAGACACCCAGGCTTACTAGCTAGCAAACCACGCTTTTATCATTTCAACACCTTAAGGACTTCATTGATTTACAATGTCAGTGACTTTCATTGTAATGTTCGGTTAGCTAACACTTTTGTGAGTATGGAATGCCACTCTCGGTCATGTTGACGCTATTTGAGAGGCGAATCGGTATTGATTTATGTAAGCTTACTTGCTACCCTAGCTAGCTAGCTTGCTAAATTGTCCCCTTGGAGTTTTGAAGTAAATGTTCAAGTTAGCTAGCTAGCCAACTAGCCAGCCTTGGTTGTAGCTGTCTTAAGCTACGAGTTCACAGAAGTTAGTACTTTTAACTAGTATCCCCCAAAACATATGTATGTTGTACTGAACACTACGTTGCTGGATGGTAGGACAACTAGGGTGAATTAATTTGAAACATGACATTTTCGCACATGTAACCCTGTTATGTTGTAACAACGACTAACAACGTTACCTATAGTGTGCTAGCAAGCCCAGTAGGCTTCTACCTCTCAGTCAGCTATTCAGTCCAGCTATTAATAACAGTTATAGTAACAGTCTGCTGTCAGTTTGGTTGTGGTGGCACTCTGAATAGCACAGTTACCAAAGCTCTGTGTTTGCTTATGATTCTGCCGGCCTAAGTTTACATGTTGAAATCGTTTCATCTACTAGGAGGCATTGCAGGAAATCAGGAAAGTCATGTTGGTAACCTGCCAGTGTGCCAAGTGATGCCAATCCAAAAAAAGTGTTCAAAATCAGTTTGAATGGTACTATGCCTTTTGGATGATGTAACACAGTGTGTTATGAATTGGTTAACAAATGATAACTTAATTTCATTCAAACCAATTGAAATGTTGGAATGGTACTATGCCTTTTGGATGATGTAACACAGTGTGTTATGAATTGGTTAACAAATTATAACTTAATTTCATTCAAACCAATTGAAATTCTTAGGTGTTCTGTTAGTCAACCCCCATGATAGCATTGTTATGTTATTTTACTCAATGCAGCCATTATTTCATTTTACAACGCCTACCGTAATGGTCTAGTTTTTTGTAATACCAGCAGTATATTGGCTAATGTGTGTCACTAAAAACAACTGCAGAATGAAGTCCAAACTTGTCATTGAGGTCAGACAAGCAAACCACAAGCAAGGCACTGTTGGTGTCCAAGAGGTTTAATGTGGATTTGTGGACCAGATGTCTTAAATCAAACCAGCAAAGGTTGCCAGGTCTCTCCCGTCACCACATCCTATCTGGTGGCTGCACAAGTGGTGCCAGGCACACGTGACAAGCAGCTGTTGTGTCGGAGTGAAGGTTTAGCATGTAGCTACCCCTATAAATACCTCTCGCGTTCCTCAGACAGGGTCAAGTAGTGGCAATAAGACAGATGCTGATGGGGGTCAGTAACAAGTTAGCACTGGAGCAGGTCTGGACTAGGATTAACCCAGTGGTTTGTCATAGCATGTTGCACTTTTGTTAAAATCAATTGTGACTTTGATTCTCTCAGTTTGTTTGAGGCTTTGTGTGAGGGAATGTTCCGGGAGCCAACACTATGACCCAACATGAGTAGTTTCACTGTCATCTGTTTGGCCTCTGGAAGGGAGGCTAATTTCCCTAGGCCAACTGTTAGGGTTGACAAGGTGGAAGAGATGGTCTTCTTATGTTCAAGTAGTGTATGTGTAATGCTTGACCAGCAAGTCTTCTTGATGTACATCCATTGACCGTTATGATTTTGTTCCAGTAGCCGGATCGAGCTGGGGGATGTTACACCCCACAACATTAAACAATTGAAGCGACTGAATCAAGTCATCTTCCCCGTCAGCTACAACGACAAGTTCTACAAGGATGTGCTGGAGGTTGGAGAGCTCGCTAAGCTAGGTAAATATCTGGCGGGGTTGTAACTAAAATGGCATTGGAACAACAACTATTTAGTGGAATTGAAAAATTGGCATATATATCTGACATTTCTTTACCATATGAGTTTTTGAATGGCTCTGTTTGTAGATATATGAAGGTTGCTTTTGGATGCAGTATTGCTCTGATATAACATTGTGCCACCTTTCTTCTAGCTTACTTCAATGATATTGCAGTTGGTGCTGTATGCTGCAGAGTAGACCACTCTCAGAATCAGAAGAGATTGTACATCATGACACTGGGCTGTCTAGCACCCTACCGAAGACTTGGAATAGGTAATATTGTGTGTACATGAGGCTAGCTAGATGTCTGTTTGTTTAATTTTGGACAAAGATGCAGTCCATGATTACAGGTTTGGGTTTCACAAAAGATTGTTAATGTTCAAGCTCAACATCCAATCAAATTATACCTCTTCATTCCATACTCATGGAGCACCATGTTGGTTGGTGAGGGCTGTTTATGGCTTTATCCAAGCCATTGTGTCTGTTAAGTGAACACAGAAGGGACAGTTAGAGGACTTAACACCATGTTTGGAATTACAATAACCAACTACACTATTAACACTTGTCATTTTGATGATGTGATATGAACTTGGAAAGTACCCTGACAGACTATTTTATGATGCATCATGACTGCTTGCAGGGTTGTTCCCCAGTCCCATTTATGTCAAGGCTCTGAGAATATGTAGTTGCTTCAGCAGTGGAATATATTTTATACAGTTATGGTAATACATACATTTTATGCAGTTATGGTAATGACCACACTCATACCCTTTGTATACCATAGATACACATCTTTTGAATATGAGTCAAGTTTTGTTCTCATTTACAGGGACAAAGATGCTGAACCACGTGTTGAATATCTGTGAGAAGGATGGCACTTTTGATAATATCTACCTGTGAGTATCTATCATGGGCTTTTCACTGATAAGGGCTGTAAATTCAGGTGATGATAATTGGGTGGGTCTGTCAATCAAAACATTATCCATCTACTGATTCTACTGATCATTTCATGAACTCTTTTCCCATTCCACCACCTGGCCTTGGAAAAGTGTTTGTTGGATTACATTTTATATTCACCAACTCTAGTGTCTCTATCAACTAATATGTCATTGGGATTGGCTGGGTGTGGCTTACGTTAGTCAGTGTTAGTCAGTATAACTACAGTGTAACTAGTGTGTAACCTCACTATATACACTTGTAATCTTGCAATATGTGTGGATTGTGTAACTGGGTGTGTATCATTGTTCACAATCAGTGATGTTTACTACAGTGTAACCACACTTGTACAAATTATGACTTTAATAACTATGCACTTGTAATACCTGTGGGTTGGGAGCTTGGTTCCTCCTTGTGACAGTAGGCTCAAGAGATGGCTCATAATGATTTGCTTCCTGTCCTTGCAGTCATGTGCAGATTAGCAACGAGTCGGCTATTGACTTCTACCAGAAGTTTGGCTTCGAGATCATTGAGACAAAAAAGAACTACTACAAGAGGATAGAGCCTGCAGACGCCCATGTGCTCCAGAAGAGCCTGCGCAGCCCGTGTGCGCCCCCTGCGGGAGAGCTGCAGAAGGCAGACTAGAGGCTGAGCCATCGAAGAAACATGGTCTTGCCCCATCTCCCCCAAAAGGAACTGTGACAAAAGCCCCAGGGTCGACACATTCACCACTTAATTGGAAAACAAAAGTTGTTTTAATTTTTCATGAAACAAAATCAAGTCCCTGTATTTTGCCATTTCTTTTTTTTCTCTTCTATTCTTCAGTTAGGTATTTGAAAACAAAACAATTGTTTTAAGAGTTCAAATTGCTCCAAGAGGCTGCTGATTTTTCTGACCGTTAAGACATGGTGAAGGTTTCTGTGTTTTGCAAAGCGTGCTGTCTGTGTGTTCTTTTAAAATCGTTGACTTGAGGTAAGGGGACGATTTTGTTTTGCTGTTGTGGACATAAACAGTCGAACTAAAGAGGGAACATCTATAGAAAGTAGGATTGCTGTCGAAGAAGGATGTCCCCCTTCCCCCCCAGATGGTAACCTTGGAGTGATGCTTTTGCGGCATCATGGTGATGCACAGAATTCTCAGAACTCCATCCCCTCGCCACCTGAGCCCATGGACAATTGGGAAGGGAATCCTGCTGGTGGTTGAGACTTGTTGCTTCTTTTGTCCCTGGCAGTGCGAGAGCGTTGCACAAGACGCAGTGTCTCCATTGTGACATGAACCTCTCTGTCGCTGTGAGATCAGTGCTGGAGAGTGGAGAGGGGCACAGGGGCCCCCTCTGGAAAAAAAGCGGGAGATTGGTTGGAACGATTTCAAGGTGGGGGGAGACTGGAGGAGACTCCACTCTCTTTCTGAATGTTTTGGTTTCTCTACCCATTATTTAATTTCCCTTGGAGTTTTATTTTTATTTTTTTTTGTTACATTGCGGCTGAATGGCTCAAGGCTTCTCTGGAGGTTTGATTGAAAATCAATGCTGCAGGTGAGATACAAATACTTAAAACGCATGCAGTGTGCAGTTAGAGGGGCAACACAGTGTTGTGAAAGAGCAAAACTCCCCACCCTCACCCCAAGATGTAAACATCTTGAATTTCCAATGGAAAATATGTTCGCCTTGGTTGGCAGGAGTAACAGTGTTTTTTTTTTCCTCTCTTCTTTTTGGTTAAGGCTTACTGTAGTGCAACTGCCCCTCAACAGAAGCCGCGAGAGTGGCTTGTGGATTGTGACCTACTGTGTGCTCTCTTCCAAGCTCTGTATGTGTGTGAGTGTGTTAAGCATGAATTTGATTCTTTGAGGGGTTTTCTTTCTTGGCGCACTGGCAGCTAAAATCTCTCCCACAGTGTACCTGTACAATTTCAGTGATGTTCACTGATTACAATGGCCACCTTATATACGTTGTGGGACTGTTGCAGGTCAATCCAACAGGTTTCTTATGAAGAATGTGGGACAGACCCTCAAGCCCTCAGAGAAGCCTTGACCCTTTGCATGCATGGAGAGGATTGTCCTTTCCAACGTAGTTACGAGCATGTTTTTTTTCCCTTTCTTTGAAGAATTTTATCTTTTCTGGAGCTCTATATTGTAAGACTTTTAAACCTCTAAATAAAGGAAATACTATTTGCAGTAAGCATTTTGTCCTCATGTGTAGCTTTGTCACATACGTATACTAGTCTATACAAACACAAAATAACTTGAATTACTGTGCACGTTACGTATAATATGTAATGTACACACCAGACACACAGTATTGGGGATTCGCATTAAATCACCAACTTCAACTTGGTAGACCCCTACCTGAAGTGCGCCCACTGTGATTGGGTTACCCCTTGGTGTTCCACGTTGTGATTGGAAAACTCCCTTCCAGGAGGTTAGGTTGAGAGAGGACAGCTCATTGTCAAGCACTAAAGTTTTGACAGGCTTGGACCAAAAAATGGAGAAGCTACAGGTAAGCTGAGTACATCATTAAAGTGTTTTTAAGCCTTAGGGAATACCCATAAGCGTTCCCAATGTATTGTTTTGCCAGTATAGCGAGCCAATAATGCAAGTCGTGCTAGCTGGATGGCTGCGTGTAAATCAAACAGAGGAAGCTAACTACTACGCTAACATTGGATAGCAGAGTGCTTTGCCAATTCTGTGTCGAAGGTACAACAGGGGACTGTACTATATATACACACAACTCTTCACGTTTTAACTAACTGCATTCAGTGTGACATTTGCCAATAATGTAGCAACCTATAATCTACCTCGATAGCTAGAATTAGCCGAACGGTAATGACCGTGCTAAGCAAACCAACTGAGCTACAAACCTTTCCAGTGATGGGTATGTAGCCAGACATTGTTTACAAATGTAAGCTGTTAATCAGCAAATACGCTTGTTTATTTAATGATATGAACAGAATATGTTTTAACTATCGGAGCACACATTTCACTGTTTAGTGTGTGACGTTAAAATTGTAAAGAGTATTTTAGCTGCTATCTAACGTTAACGTTGCTCAGATTGGTGGCTAGCTAACGTAGCTAAGTTGGATAATGGCGATAGCTAACTTCAGGTGATCATCGTACACATTCTTGCTCATGCTCTCTGATCACCTACCTACTCATCAGTAATGTTTACTCTGCCCGGTCATAATACTCAGAAATGTAATTTAACAAGTTGACATACATATGGAATTATTTGCCGCCTTTGGGAAATAGATAGTGTATTATATTAACGTATAATAAAAGAAAAACATGTCAAGCGGATGTGTGATAGGATTTGATCGCTAACGTTAGGTTTTTGTACGTTTCTGTAAGTCAATTGCATATCAGGAATTAACCAATTTGATATTGAACATGATTTGGAATAATTAATTGTGCTGTCAACTTGGTAATCTCACTAACTACCAAGTGGATGACAAAGTGTGTTTTGCATTGTTGACAAAGGTCATTGGTCAGATAATTATCCTAACCTAACGTTGTTTCATTGAAGAACTCCTCAGCTGAAGTTGGTGTATCGCAGGAATTGCGAAGGTGTCTGAAAATGTGTTAACCTGGCACGTTTGTTGGGAAGAACCCCCTGGCTGGTGTCAGCCGTAACGGGGAGGTACGTTGTCCTATAAATTCCTAATTGCCTTTTTCTTCCAGACATGTTGTAAATTAGACTGTTTTGTTATAGTCATTCATTCATATGTCTTTTCTTTTCAAAATCTTTTTCCACATGTTGTTTTACAGGCCTGAAAGAGAGTCAGGATGCCAGAGATAACACAAAGTCAGACCCCGGTCCACAAATCTCCAAGGTGTGTATGGTTAAATCCAGTTATATATCACATGTTGAAAGCTTTTCGATTCCTTTTAAGAAAAAACGTACTCGATGACCAGTTGTCTTTGTTATTGTGAAATGATGACCGAAATCAGGAAAGCAAATATTTTTGGAAACCAGACGAAAGGCAAAATATGCGCACATGTAGTAAATGTCATGCACAAATGCACATGTCATCAGTGAAAATGGTCAAGTTCATGCTAGAGGATGTCATTCCTAATACCTAGTTTTGTTGTGTTAAGTAGGAGGAAGAAAAACAAAAACAAGGAGAGCCATAATGCAGGTGAGCAATTTATTTTATTTAGTTATTTTTATGTACGGTGCTCTCCACATTAAAGATGAGTAGCCTAAATGGAGGTGTAACAAAATCATGTTGTGGCTCAATTGAATCATGTTTGATTAAATATGAAAAAAAAAAGATTATTTGTCATCCCAGTTTTTACTTAAGTTTAACAGGGATCCATGGCAATTAATGTTGAAAGTGCTGTATATGTTCATGTTGGGATACTTTGTGTAGTCAAACACGAGAGCTATATGTCTAAATATGCAATCTGTTCACAGTTGAAAGACATCGTAAAGAGAAAATCAATGCGGGCATCAACCGCATTGGAGATCTCTTGCCTTGCTCCCCAGCTCTTAAACAGGTGGAATGTCTTATACAGATTACGCACTTGAATATTACACTTCATTCAAACCCATATCAAATTGTGAGCTTGTGTTGACTGCAGCAAAATATCTAATTGTTTTATTTTCTATTTCTTTCCTTGCAGAGCAAAAACATGATCCTAGGCGAAGCTCACCGTTATATAACAGAACTGAAGCAGCAGAATGATGAAATGCTTCTCACTGGTGGTGACAAGGGGCAAGGTAAAATGGATTTTGGCCTGCCTTTATATAGTCCTTTTTTCCTTTGATCACTTGCTGTATCTTACAAAGGGTGTCTTCTTGTGATATGAGAATTGTTTTACTAATGTTATATTCACTTATGCTTGTGCAGCGGAAGAGATAAAGCGGCTGCGGCGGCAAATTGAGGACCTGCGCAAGGAAAGTGCTCATTACCTTGAGCTGCTCAAAGCCAACGGCGTTAACTTCCTTGATGACCCAACAATTCACTGGAAGGGCAAGCAGCGTAGTGCGAAAGTGGCTAAAGTAACACCAACTCACCTGCTGTCCAAGGGGATCATTGTCTATTCCAGTGGAAATACCATCTCTCCATCTGGTAAACAGCCTGGTCAACCAAATCTTATCCCACAGCAAGACAAACAGCCTGAGACTGCTGTGATAGTGGAACGTGCCTGTGACGTTAGACCGGTTATCCACAATAGAGCACAAGTCCATGATGTCGTACCATCCTCCACTCCACAGCATATACCTGTAGCGACCCTTATTCCTGCTGTGACCAGGATTGGACTCGCAGTAGTTGAACAGCCTGCTGCAGTGGCCCCAGTTGCTCCGAAATTGCCTCCCCCTGTGAACTACATCACTTTTCAGAGCCTGTGCCCACAACCTGCAGTCACTGCCCACTTGCCTCAGCAACCCCTGCCAGTCTCTCCTGCCCCTACCCTTACGTCTGGAACCATCTCCACTGTCTTCCCAAGGCAAGGTGTAACCCATCTCTCTCGAGGTGCTGACAGCAGACTGCTGGCCCCGGATGTTGCGGTAATGGTAACCTCTGCCAATCAAACTTTATCGTCTAGTTCGAACCTCCTCAGTGCCGCAGGGAATACTCAGACAACATGGACAACATTGCATCTAGCAGGGAACACGGTGCAACCTGTCTGTCAGGCACTGCCTACTTCAGACAGCAATGGGAGCAACAGTGCTGGCCCGCAGCAGTTTTCTGTGTGCTCTGTAGGTGTGAAACCATCAACCCAGCCCACAACAATTCAGATCCAACAACAAGCTGTTGCCATGCCACAAGTTGCTTTCTCTACATCTCTCCCACTCCAGTCTTCACAGCAGCAACAGTCACAGCTTCAGCCCCAGTCAGCCATCTTGCCCCAATCAACATTGTTAACTCACCCAGTCAGTGTTTCCCAGGGTCAGCCTGTCATCTTTCCCCAACCAACACTGGGGCCTCATTCACAAGTAACTGTACTGTCTCAGCCAACCATGCAACCTGTAGCTCAGCCGCAGCCAGCTCTGATATCCGTGGGCCAGCCTAAGCCAGTTCTGCTACCCCAGACTAAACCACAACCAGCCTTACTTCCCCAGCCTCAGTTGGCTGTGATGCCTCAGTCTGCTGTAATATCTCAGCAACAGTCTGTCGCACCACCACAACCCCAGCCAGCTCTTTTACCCCAGCCTCAGTCCTCGATTGTTGCTCAGCCACAGTCGGCAGTAATGCCCCAAGCCCAGCCAGGCCTCAATCAGCGGCAAGCTGCTGTGGTGCCTATGCTTCAAACAATGCAAGTTTTGCAGGTGAATCCTGCTGGGACAACAGTTGCTACAGTCCCAGTGCAACAAAACAATAATCCAAATGTTGTTATCTTACAGCAGGCTGGTTCCTGTACAGCCCAGCAAGTGATGAGGGAGGATCTGAGCAGCCAGACCACCCAGACACCTTGCCAACATATTGTTATCATTCAGGCACCTAATCAGACTCCCCAAACACCACAGACCCCCCAGACAGTAGTTCCTGCTGCAATGCCTGTATTACCTGGTAATATTACAACTTCGAACGCACTTCCTGTTAACAATAATCAGGCTGTTTCAGGCAAACAGTTGGTACATATTCTTCCACAGCTTTCATCACAGGCCCCTCAGACCATCTCTATGAATGGACAAGTATTTGTTTTGCAACCAGTGCAATCGCCTGACAAGGGGATTGGTCTGGCTGCACCAGTTCCCCAACAGATTGGTCAAACATCTGGTGAAGAACAGAGTGGTAGTCTCACTGTCCACACCTTGGGCTCACTTACAAGCCTTAACCAGACCGACTCACAGGTTACTAGTCAAAGTATTGTCCAAGTGCACACCATTGCTCCACCGGCTCCCACACCTACAGAAACACCTGCACCACCCAAGCAAGTGAGTAGTGAAGTCAAAGGGCCTGTGAGGAAAATAGGACCTTGTAGGAAACCAGGCAGGAAACCTAAATCTGCTAGAGGTAAAGACCTTAAACTTGGACGATGTCTTCTCCCAATTGCAGCCAAGCCTACAACACAGCCGACTAAGCCATTTGATTCAGCCCAACTTCTAAAGAAATCCACTACTGCTGTAATTGCTCCAAAAACAATTTCAAGTTCTAAGAGTACAATCACTGTGAGTAGTACAAGCAGTGTGCAGACCACAACAGCAGCCACCAAAAACAGTCCTACTGTGATGAAGTCACCTGTCACTGGAGTAAATCTCGCAGCAAGTGGAGTTTCAAGTACAAGTGCCAGTTCTTCTGAGAACACCCCGTCAATCAGTGTTGCTGTTTCAGAACCTGTGGTAACGGTAACCAGTATCCAGCCAACGCTGGATAAGTCAACAGTTGCTTCTCCAGTTACTAACTGTAATGGTGTTAGCACCACATCAAGTGTCCCATCAGTAACACCTGCCAGCTCTGCTCCTAGTAGAACGGTGGCCACATCCAATCATTTTACACAGGAAACAATACCTGTGTCTAAAGAAACGGCCAAACAGAGCAGATCTGCTGCTGCGACAAATACATGTTCTTTGAATACATCAATTGACAATGGTGTGCCGATGACAAAAGACACAACTGCAGTCTCTTGTGTTGACTCCATTGTGAAGCCTCCATGCTCAGCAGTCAGTGTTCAGCCTGTGAGCAGAGAATCCCCTCCTCAGACTAAAACGGTTTGTGTTGGTCTTTCTGTACCCAGTATACCTTCAGCAACAAGCTATAGCTCAATGCAGACTACAGCATTAGTTACTTGTGTTGGTTCCACTCATAGTAAACCAATGGTTATACCCTCTAGTGGTGTAATGGTTCCTCCCACTCCTACAATTCACACCTCTGCTCCATGCAGACCAGTGATTTCTGTTCAGTCAAATCAGCCTTCTTTACAGTGTCATAAAACTGCAAATGTACTGGACTCCTCACAAATTTGCCGTTCTTCTACTTTGCCTTCAATTCAAATATCTTGTACTGAGCCTTCATTGCAGTTAACTCCTTCAGCTACAGCCAGCCAGATACAACCCCCTGAGCCCAGGAAACGAGATAATACAAGTGGATCTCGGAGCCAATCTCAGGAAGTAGGCTTGGCTCCTCTACCTTCCACACAGATGAGTTCTGCTGAATTGAAACTTGACTCAAGAAAGGAGAAAGAGCATGTATCTATTGAGAAAGGTCATTTGCTGACTGATAGATGCCCTAGGAAAGACTCTACCCTGTCTCAAGAGGTGTATGCATTAGAGCAGGATTCTTTGGAACAACCCCTTATTTCAAATAGTCAGACAGACTTGCCACTCTCAGCTGGTGGTAGAGGGTTTTCAGTTGCCTCCATGCTTCCTACTGGCCACCATATAAGTGCTTCGTCTAACAGCTTTGGAACATTCAGTTTCACACCCGAGCAGGCAGAAATACTGGCGTTGGTTACCGCTTGGGATCTACCGAAATCCCAGCAAGCCCCCAACAGCAAAGAAAGGAACCCAGAGCAGCAGTTCAAGCCAAGCAAACACCTGGATCTGCCCTTGGTAAAAACCTCTTCCCAAAGCTCTGTCAGATGTCCACCAGTGGAAGGAACAACAAGCCGGCCAAATAGACCACCTCACAGTGTGGCTTATTCACAGTCTCAGTCCGCTTCAGTTGGTAGTCTTAATGTCAACAATTTAATACGTCCCAGTTCCAGTCAGCCTTACCCTGGGTCTCCCAGTCTTGCCCAGCAAGCGACGGTTCCCTCACCAGGAGGCCCTGCTAACTTGGTGTCCCAACCATCCACCCCTATTCTTACAAACTGTTCAGTATCTGGACAGCTGAATGAGTACACACCCCTCAAGAGCTCCCTCATGCGTCCACACGGTGGTGGTGTAGCCGAACGACACCTGAAGGAGCTGTCGAAGCGTCCAGCCCAGGACGATGTGATGTTACCAAGTAACAAACGTCCCAAAGGCTGCCAGCCTGGCAATGTCGGACGCATGGATGCCAAGACTGCAGACCACTCCCAGATGATTATTGGTCAAATGACCCCAGGCTCTTCAACTGTCATGACTCGAATCAATCCAGAGAGCTCACTTTTTTCCAGCAATGGCTTCATGAGCACAGTACTGAGACCAACAGATGGCCATTGCCCCTCTCAGGTACTCTCTCAAGAACCCAATCAACCTGGTGTAGTACATCTTCAGCCCAGTCACTCCCAGAATAGTGCCCAGTCACAGCAACACATTGGAGGAAACCCTTACCTGAAGCATCAACAGCAAGAGCAGCAGAGACATCACCTGTATCAGCTACAACATCATCTCACACAATCCGACAACACACAGGGTCAGCTGCACAACATCCATCAAAGAACGATGCAGCAGGATCAGCACGTCCACAAAAAGAGGGGAATGGTCCGTGGGGGTCAGACAGGACCTCCTGTTGGTATGCAGCAGAAACAGCATCATCTGGAGAAGAGCGGGTTACAGCAGCATACTCCATCTCAGCAACATCAACAGCATCAACAGCAGCAGCACCAACAGCAGCAGCAGCAGCAAGCACATCAGCAACAGCAGCAACAAGCACATCAGCAGCATCAACAACAACAGCAGCTGCAGCAGCATCAACAGCAACATCATCACCAACAGCAACAGCAGCAATCCCAGCAACTCCAGCAGGCCCAGCACCAACAATCACAGCCCCATCAACAGCAGCAGCAGCAAATTCAGCAGCAGAGTTCTCACTCACGCCATCAACACCTTCAACAGCAGATTCAGCAGCAGCACTTTGGGGGACGACTGCAGGAGAAGACATGTGAGGCCCAGCCAACAGGCCCAAGGACTCATCAGAACAGTCATATGGGGCAGCAGGAGTGTCAGAGCGGGCAGGACCACAACACTGTCCAAAGACTAATGGGTTCTCGGAGTCTGGAGCAGCAGTTGACCTCACAGGCTAATAGCTCTGTGTCTCGTTCATCTGACCTCACCTGTGCTCCTTCACGACACGAGCGCCAGCGTCTTTCTAGCTACTCAGCAGAGGCTCTCATTGGAAAGTCGTCCTCGAGTGGCGAGCAGCGCATGGGGCTTCACCTGCAGGCCCCACGTGGTAACAATCAAGATCAGCCAGACTTGCGCTATTTGGACCGGGGAAAAGGGAATATCAACCACAACCCAGCAAATAGGCTGCCACCTGACCACCCTGGGCCAGCTGATGTCCAGCGTATTAATGAATGCCCTCCTTTTAAGACCCTGAGCAGTAGCCACCAACTTGGCAATTTCGAGGTGCAAGTGTCCCGTGCAGGAGATGCCAATAAAACTGTACCCCCAGTGCAACGGGGCCCTCCGCTGCAAGGCACCTTCCGAATGGGCCCAGGTTCAGCAGGGGATGGCCGGTCACGTGTGCCTTATTCAGGCACTCATGGAGTGTCACAGGGCATGCAGATTGGGGTAGGGCAAGAGGCTTGCCAGAGCTTCATGCAAAGTCTCCTGGCTCCACATCTACCTGAGCAAACTGGACATCAACGGTCAACGCAGTGCTGCCCCCCTGTTAGCATAGAATATAGCTGTGTGCCTGGAACATCTGCTGGGGATTTGCAGGCCAAAGCTTCTAGTCCTAGCCTGTCCTCATCTCAAAAGGCTCCTGCAATGCGCCATGGAGAAAGCAATAAGGGACACATACCCCAGGTTAGTGGGAATTTGCATGGCCAAGGAGTTAGGACAGGACTCCCCCATCCTCCAACACCTCAGAGTAGTGCTGAACCAGGAAGAAACCCTGCTCCTTCGAGACCTCTGTCGGTCAGTCAACGCACCCGCCATATCGGACAAGAGGCTCAGAGCTCTAAGATTCGACCAGGGGAACGGCAAAGGTCAGGAACCGTAAGAAATGCAGACCTGTTTGAGTCTGAGGGCTCCCTACCACTACCTTCCACTGGAGGTGTTATCCTTGGGCGTCCACAGACCGGGGCTGAGACGCGGAGGGGCAGTATAGTGCGCTTCATGCCTGACAGCTCACAGGTCAGCGGTGAAAACAATCTGGTGTCTGACCAGCATCTCTCTCAGAACTTTCCTAGTTTCCCTTTCATCGCAGATGGCAGCATGAACCCACCGCCACCCATAAATGCAAATTCTACTTTCATCCCCCCTGTTAGCCAGTCTGGTACATCTCGCACCCCAGCCCTTCTACCTGTGGAGCCTCAGAATACTTTGCCCTCATTTTACCCCTCCTATTCCCCTGCAGCTCATCCCAGCCTTCCAAGTGATCTCCCACTACAGTATTTCTCCAACCAAATGTTTACAAGCCCAAGTACAGACAAGAGTAGCACCGCCCCACTCAACAACCGCTTTAGTTCCATACTCTCCCCACCCCGACCGGTTGGCTTTGCTCAAGCCAGCTTTCCCCTGCTCCCAGAAATGCCTCCCATGCCCATTGGGAACTCTTCAAGTATCACCCCTCACCTTCCGAACTTCAATTTGACTTCACTATTCCCAGAAATTGCCACAGCAATGCCACCGGATGGCTCGTCAATGCCAATGTCCCCGTTGCTGTCTTTGACCAACACATCATCTACAGACTCTAGCAAACAGACCAACCGCCCTGCCCACAACATCAGTCATATTTTGGGGCATGATGGGAGCTCTGCTGTCTAAACAACACTTGAGACTGTTGGTTGTGAATCAAGACCTAGAATATTTCAAGGGTGTTTCAGGTGTTATCATGCTGTCCCTCACAGGGATTCTTTTTAAAGATATAGTTTTTCACCTGTAGCTAGATGATTTGATACTGTAACAGGAGTTCTACTTTTGTGATGACCAGAGTAGTGGCCATGGTATTTGATATCATGGTAGTCAGGGTTATACAAGGACATGATATGCCATGATACATTTTTTCCATCTGTAATGTTTGGTTGATTTAAATCTTTCTCTGCTCATTTTGAAAGATCTTTGTGTACAAATATTCTTTTCTTTATTATTGTTGTCTCCAAAAGAGTTTAAGGTTTTTCTTGCAAATTAGAATATCCACAAGGAAAGAGTTTGATTATTTATTTAAGTTCCTAGAACAAATTGTAGATATTTGTAAATATACAAAGTTGATTATTAAAGGTTTTCTAAGTAAAGTGTTTGTGCTGATTTCTTTTCTAAATAGTGATAGTCAATAGCCATGCATCTTGGAACATAGTTTCATGTTTTGTTTTTGTACATTTCTTGTATTACAGATTAGCTTATACATGTCTTTTTTGTAACAGTGATGACTGCTTATTTCAGGTATACAAATGGAGTGACATCTTAAAACTAATTTTGGACATTTTTTAACTAATTTGAGTCTTCATCTCAATATGCAGTAGTATGGAGATAATATTACTCATAATATATAACATTATTACTATTGCTTATATTACTATTTCTATCAAGTACAAGAATATAACTAAGAGAAGTACACAGGATGACTCCATTTCTAGATCATTTATTTTCAGACTCAATTCATACCACTAGATGGCAGTCATACTTTTGAAATCATACTCCTCAAGTACTTTGAGATATTTTTTCACCAACCTCTTATGAATTCATATAACCCTATAAGTCATTTGGTATTTGACCCTCTAAATGTAGATAGATAATTTAGCATTTACGAAGGAATGCACTGGAAAAAAATGTTTTGCATAACCTTTAGCTGTCTCAATACAAATTTAGAACCTCTAGATTCAAATAAGGCCAAAATTACTGTGCCAGAAATTATTTTAATGTGTAGAGGTGCTTTTCCTTATAAGTTTAAAACTTCATTTGTACACTGTTAAATTGATTCTGGCACTTTGTGTGAGAACTTAAAGCCTTGTAATAATTGTGAGAACCTCTTAATTGGGAATCTTGAAATTGAATTTGTCTAAATTGAATTAGGATTTTATGTTAATAATGTGAATAAACCTCCCAAGGGATTGAATGTTATATGCAGTTAGAAAAGAATGCAAAATAATTCAACACAACACTTTCATAAACCATTGTGGTTTTTGTTATGGGTTATCTATCAAATCTAGTTCAGCCTGCTGTTTTATATAAGTAAATAATTTAGCTGCATTCCCTTGAAGAATGTTTTGTATTAGGATCATCCCACCGTGACTATTTCATAAGCACAGTGGGACATCTTGCAGCATCTTTCATCAATTACTGGTCTTATGACTGACATATTTCTGAGGCGCTGTCTGCTGCACAGCTGTTATTATTTGACCTTTATGCTTTCTTTCTTTTTACGTGCTTTCATTCGTGGCACGTTAATGTAATGAATGACACACACACACACTCACAAACACAAAGCAATGAGTTTTTTCTTCAGCTTTATTTACATGCAATAGTGCTCAATAGTGCCTGTGTAACAACTGGTTCACTACAAAAAAAATGGGTTATAGTTTTCAGGCTCTCCTTCATATGAAGCCTAGTTGCCCTTCCGATAAAGAGTGTGGACCCTAGAACGGATCGGCCCCCGGATTAGGACGGCTTTCATTCCACAGTCAGAAGCCATCTGGGCACTGCCTTTAGAGAAGACTAATACTGATGCGCAAGTTGTGTTGTCCGAAAAACAAATCAGTCTCTAGTGAAACAATGCGGTGGTGTCCAGCAGAACGGTGAACTTGACCTCCATCCCTAAGATGAGCTTATTCAAAGGTAGGTAAGTTTTGTTTCCAGACAGATTCCCATTCAGTGATATTTCAGGCAGCTAAAGAAAAATAAATAAATAGCTACAATATATTCTCTTTTTTCATACTCTACACTACTAAAAGGCAGAATGCTTGTACATTGCATACATTTGTTAATAGATTGTTAATGGTGAAAATACATAATATGTTGTATTAATGTCTATGCACAGCTCCAGAACACACAGTAGCATTAAGCATGATGCCAGCCGTGATGCAACTGCACAGAGGGAACATTCATAACTGGAGTTCCTCTGTAACTCCGTGGTTGAGTCTTTTTTAAACAGGATCGTATCGAAGGAGCTTTGTGATGCTCAGCTGGAAATGATTTCGACATCACTGCTAGAGCAGGAGATCACCGCCAAGATTATTGACAAGCAACCCTCTTACAACTGAAGCTATTTCAGTAAGACTTCCAGTGCACTTGAGTTAACAGATAAAAATGCCCTGACCGCTGAAATGAGTACATTTACATTCACTGGACAATTGACCTTTGTGAGATATCACAACTTCAAACACAGGCTGGCATTTAAGATGAGGGATACGGAGACGTGCTCTTGTGAACCACAGTACAAGGTTTTTTTTTTCAGAATGACCTCTTTCTTAGCTGCTTATCAAATGTACATTCCACAATTTACAGAGGTGACCATTCCAACTCTTCATCCAGCATAATAGATCTAAGTGTATATAGACTGGGTACAGCTTGATAATGCATGCCTGCCGATCAACTAAAAACAGAGAGCCTTTGTTCCGTGTTTGTTTATATTGTGTAAGAAATAAAATAATATCTCTAGAACACCAACAGCACAAGCCACCATTTTGTAAAACAGAGACTGCACTGTTGCAACAACCCAAAGTATAAGAGAAAACTGTGGAATGTTGTTTAAGATCAGCAATAAAAAAAACCAGCCAATAGCTTTTGTAAAACTGCTTCTAAAATGAGAACACAAACTGGCCACTCCATGTAGCATAGATAACATAGCATGTAACATGGAGGAATAGTTATGATAAGATGCTACAATGCTTGCACATTTCATCTTGTTTTTAAGGCAGATATGATTACTTATCAGGCATGATTACCGTCAGTCCCTTTGTCCTGGTGGCTTTGTTGACCAAGAGTGATAACACACATATATGATATAAACACAATCCACCTATACATCATAAAATCGCAGTCCTATTTACAAACATATAAATATATAAATACATCTCTTATATAAAAATAAATACTCTTTTCTCTTTATGTTTTGTGTTAACAGTGTTTTAGCCATCCGCTGTGTTCCGTGTCCCTTTTTCGTCTGGCTGTTGTAGACTGTGCCTGGTGTTCATGTCCGGCAATAATTCATCTTCAAAAGGCATTGTAGTGTTGGTCTCCTCCACTGGAATTGATAGAGTACAGCTTGTCAGGTCTGCATGGACATAAGAAAGATAATGTTTAAATACGAGTTTGATAATGATTAGATTTTTGGTTTTTGGTAAATATTAATATGATCTTTTTCTTTTACACAATACAAAATTACTACAATCTGAATTACTACTCAAACGAAACGTTAAAATGGCTCACTCCCATAATAGCTCAAAAGTGACCGTCTTTCAGCACCATCTCATGACAGCATGACATTCTACCATCCTCTACAACCACTCAGACACGTGTAGAGTCCCAGCCAGCCCTTACGCTGGTTCATGGTCATGACCGGTCGTACTGTACCTGCCAGGATCTCGTCCTCCAGGGTGGTGGCCTCGCTGGGGCTCTGCTGCAGCTCCAGGGACTGCTGGGAGCTCAGGGGCCGAGGGGGCTGGAGGAGCTCCAGAGTGGAGTCGTCAGGCACACAGCATTCATCCTCCTCCTCCTCCTCATGGTGAACAGGGCCACTGGGGAATAACACACACACACACACACACACACACACACACACACACACGTTACATTGCTTTATTTGATTACTGTAAATACAGACTAAAATACCTGCACTGTTTCCAAATAATGTCAAGAGCTCAGCGCACAGTGTGCCGAGGAATGAGTAAATATCAAGGGGACAGAAGACAGGGCCACACACACAAACCTTATTTTATCTTTACAATACAGATGAAATACCAACACAGCATCCAAACATTGTCAAGAGCCATGTTTTATAAACAGAAGACAATCCCTACACTGCGTAAAGGAATGAGTCAATATCAACAGTTGATAGTTGATACTTATATCTCACTCTCCAGATTTGCAATCTACCGATAGCAGCTGGGAGTTCACTTATCTGTCTCCTAATTTTAGATCATGACAACATACACGTATGGATGTCACATATTCATCAGAAACGACATAGGAGTAAACATGCTTCTATTCTCAGTATTATTGCATATTGCCAAACGCTAGGTGTCTATGAACTGACATATAAGCCAGTGATCCCAGACCTTTAGGGCAGCATGACAGAGTAAACCAGACAGCAGGTGTACATACCCGTTGGCATAGTGATAAACAGGTGCATGTCCATTGGGTAACGACTGGGGAAGCAGCGTGTCACATTCCATCTCGCAATCACCCTCCTCCTGTAACATAAACATGAATAATCAGCATCTCAATGTCTGAGATAACCACAGAGTTCATAAACAAGCTTTCCTGAAGCTAAAATGGCGTTACCTAAAGTTCTACATGGAACAAGAGGAGTGAGTGAGTAGTTAAGAAGATGTTTTTGCAGGCTCTAACCAGTCCTTCTGCTCAAACTCACCTGGTGCATTCCTGGTAAGGTGTGGGTGGGCACTTTGCCGTTGGGGATGTATTCTCCGTTGGGGTAGATTGTATGAGCGGGAGCCAAGTGGGGGTCCAGAGGGCAGTGCCCCATCAGTGCCATGCCCTGTAGAGGCACCATGGTGTACTGGCACGAGGACACGGGAGGCGTCACCGTCGGAAAGCACAGGTCTGTGGCTTGCTCTACGACAGAGAGGAAATTGAACTGTTAGAACTCGTTTACGCTTTAAACACAATCCTACTTCATTCTGCCTATTAAGTAGCAAAAATAAGGGGCACAATAGTTGCAGTATCTACTACTTGAACTATTGGTACAGTAACTAAAATTGGTTACTAAATATTGCTATTCTCAAAGCAAGAGGAAGAATCAAAGCTCCAGTTTTTTGTCTGACAGGTTTCTTGGTCATTTCTTGGAGAAACTCACTCTGTTTGGTTAGCGCCCTCCAGAGGAAGAAGGGGATAAAGGCCACGATGACGATGCCCAGGGCTCCCAGCAGCACCACGCCCACGATCAGGTAGGGCAGGTCACCAGGGCGCGGCACCGGACCACCGGCATGTTCCGGTCTGTGGGAGGCCGTCTCGGGAGGAGGACTTTGCTGGTGAGGACGAGCTGAGGAGGAAGAGGAGAGAGGAAGGTGTGGTCATGCTTTTGAGGTTTTCTTACTCTCGATGACTGTTAGCTGCAAATGTGTGTGTGTGTGGGTGCTTGTTTGCTCAGTGCTACTACAGTCTTGTTTAAAACCATATTTTGACAGTTGTGTGGCTAAGTGTGTGTGTATGTGTGTGTGTGCACTTTGTCTCTCAATGCGTGACTGTGGTGTTAACTTGACATTTAAATTATGGCTACATATTTTCCAAAAAGCCCACAATTCCAAGCATGAATAACTGTGGTTTTAACACACTGCAACACCCTCCTCCTCAGCCCAGGTTAATAAGGCCTAGTTTGTGAAGCTTAATGGCTCTGGCTCAAATGCCAGAATACCTACGTTCTCCCACAATATGCCTGTGTTGCTTGTGCCTTGCCATGCCATGTGATGTTTGACCTTCCTTTGTGTTTTCAGTGCAGTGCAGGGCGGAATGTGACTGTGTGAGGTCTGGAGAGGAGCCTGCCGTACCTTTCGTCTCCAGGATGACCACGTTCCCAAACTCGCTCTCTCCCCCCTCGTTGTAGCACTGCATCTTGATGTCGTAGGCCGTCTCTGGCTGCAGGTCCGTGATGGAATGCCAGTAGCGGTCGCCTGCACACACAAATCAACATCAAACATTACATTTGTTAATCAACAATTATTCAGGACAAAGCATGGTAGGCCAAGTTATGCATCCACAATAGCACTTTCCTGAACAGCTACTTTCGCTGAACTGCGAAATTTCATGAAAGGGCATCTTCTAATCAGCATGAACTACAAAGCATGTTCTTCACAGCAAAACACAGAGCTACCTTCCAGCTTCCCCTTTGTGATATTGCCCATAGAGTGTACCTGTATGGACTACATAATAGTCTAGAAACTCACCCTCCACCACATCTCTCTTGTAGTCACTGTCGTTGTCGCTGTCGGTGGGCCGGTAGTAGATGTAGAAGCCATAAATGGGCGTGTTGTTCACTGGCGCGTACTGTAGCGAGACGAGACGGGAAAACCACAGTCACTTCTGGCATTCTCACACGATGTGATCATCAGAACTTTACGGCTATTATCCATTTGGAATGTATTATAATTGAACACAACTTCCTCCAACCCTGACTCTCTTACACATGTCTGTGTATGCTGGACCACACAAAACACAAACACAAACACACGCACGGAATGTGTTATTTTCCCTCACCGTCCACTTGAGGATAATGGTGGTCTCATTGATGGCCTCGTTGTACGTGATGTAGGGCCCATCCACTGGGCGTGGGTTGGAGGGCTTGCCACTGCCCACCACGGTGTAAGGCTTGGAAGGAGAACTAGGGGGGCTCGCCCCTAGAACATTCACCGCTAGAACACGGAACTTGTAGGAGGTTCCTGCGGAAGAGAACATAGGTTATAGAAGACATTTAGAGGGTGTGTTTCGGTGTGTGTGTGTGTGTGTGTGTGTGTGTGTGTGTGTGTGTGTGTGTGAATTCAGCTGAATTTTAACATTGTAAGCTGAGCTAGTGGTGCGTGATGTGAGTAATGTGTGTGTGTCTGTGTGTGTGTGTGTGTGTGTGTGTGTTTGTGCCAGTCTTGCCTAGCGACTGTGGCCCTGATTACAGGGTTAATTTTGCTTGCGGTCTAACACAGGTCTGTGCTCTAAAGCTGTGTAGTTTTGGGAGTCTTCCAGACGAGCACCTTCAGCACAGCATGTAAGGTTGGGTGATACGAGTTGATATGGCCTACAGACAAAGCTGTGCTTACACCAACGGCCCGTGTATGCGTAAACGTTACATCAGTACTTTGACTGTTGTGGTAAGCTTGTGGTATAGATCAGGACAGGATGGATTTACCCTGAGGTAATCTGCACTTTCATTTGTAGTGACTACTGTGCCACGACTCCTTTCAAATGCAGCAGCAAGGTTCAGCTTCAAAAATAACAATAATTACCAGAGATGTCAAAATATCCCGCAATGTACCAATCTACCACTGAACACAGGTGATTTCCCTAATCACTAGGCCTTTTGCTTTCTGAAGTTGGACTTTTACACCTCTGATAATTACAGAGCTGTTATCATTTTTCTTCTATTATTCCAACAAATGGGGAAACCCACAAGACGGATGGGTATGCCTCCCTCTCTTTATTACCATCATTGATATTGCTGCTGTTAAATCAATCAACATAGTGTAGTTGATGAGGACCTCAAGTCAAATGTTACTGAGGGCAACGTTCATCATTCCCCAGTTTAGAGACTACCACAGAGACATGCTCAATATTTACAGCTGTCGTCGCCATAAGTTGCTATGGTCCTAATGGTCCTGATGGGGCCTACATTGAGGATACGCTGGTGTTGTTTGGGATGTGTGGGCGCGCCGCTCACCTTTCTCCAGGTTGGTGACCTCCACGGAGAGGCGCTGGGGCGGGATGTTCTCCACCGCCACGTCCCACTCGTTGTCGCCGCCCTTGCGCAGCCGCTTGTACTCCACCCGGAACGACTGGATGGGGAAGCCCCTGTTGCCGCGGGGGATCCACGTCACGTACGCCGACGTCTCGGTGGCCGTGGAGACGGTGGGCCGGTCCGGGGCTTCCGGAGCTTTTTTGGGGGGGATGGAGGAAGGACAAGGCGTGAGACGCGATCGGGGAACGCGGAGAATTCCACGGAGATTAGAACGTCTACTGGGGCATCACTAGCGCAAGCACAAACAAGCATGCACACCAACGCACTTACTGCAGGATCAGCCTTTGTGTTAAGAGCAACAAGGAGATTGAAAGAGAGAAAACAAGTCTGTTAGAAGTAGTAACTACAATGGTTCATGGGAGAAAACGTTAGTTTTAGTTGTTCAATTATTTGCTAAATTATTTGATTAGGTTAGTTGCAGAGACGTTGATTTGATTAGGATTGTTACAGTGCGTGACATTGTACCAGTCCAGGACAATCATATACTTACGGGAGAGGCGTGTAGAAGGCACACGGGGAGTCCGTTCATCATCATCTTTCAGTTTACGTACTAGAGGCAGAAAAGAACAGTTAGATAATCAAAGTTCACACACTGCTGTGTACAAAAGTCTAAATAAGATGTTTAGATAATTATCACTATCATAACCTCGACAATATAAAGACCACTTCTGGATGCTTGCATGAAATAATTCCGCAAATTTTGCAACATGGTATGCAGTGGCTCAAAACGACGTAAAAGTTATCCGTTACAGTGCCACTGTCTACTTTTCACTGTCTTTGAACTTTGAATAAACAGACAATTCCAACAGCACGGTCCGAATCGAAACATGCAACAATTCCAACTGTGAGGTCCCGAATCTAAGAGTGCCACACATGAAAAGCATCCTACTTTGGCCACTCCAACTAGACACAGAGTGGCAAAGTGTGACGTCACTTATACCACAGACGGTTTTTGGGAAAGTCACACCATTGTTCATTTCATATGACCATGAATCATTCCACAAAACAGTGTTTTGTCTTTTCTTTGCCTTAACTCAAAACAGTTTTGGGTCACTTTGAACTGTACAAATTGTCAAATTCAGCCATGCTTAAATTCTGCTTACAGCACATTTATTATAATATTATATAACAATATTCAACCTTCATTATTAAATGCTTAGCTGGAATAGTGTCCCTCATCATCCTATTTTTAAAGCAGGCCTACCTGCAAGCATGCAATTAGGCTATAGGTTACGGGGACAGGTACGAGTACATTCTTTGAATGGGCACTGCACTAGTACAGTCTACACACACACACACACACACACAGACAGACAGAGGCCTACATACAAAGATACCCACTGAAACAAAGTATGGGACGGTCACCTTTTCCCGTTCTAAAGGTCATCATGGCGGGCTGCCCAACGCCGGCGCAGTTCTTGGCGGACATCTCCACCTCGTAGAGGCTGGCCGGCTGCAGCCTGGGCAGGGTCAGCTTGTGCATGGAGCCAGAGATACTGCGGGTGGTCCACTCTCCCAGGGAGTCGCCCGCCTGCCACACACACACACACACACACACACACACACACACACACACACACAGAGAGAGAGAGAGAGAGACAGAGACAGAGACAGAGACAGAGACAGAGACAGAGAGAGAGAGAGAGAGAGAGAGAGAGGGAAATCAATTTTACAAACACACACACACAACCTCAAACAGGCAGACAGGCTTATTTATGCTGCTGCTTATTATGAACACAGCAGTTGGACACAACTCCCCTTCATCAGCCAGACAACAGTCAAGGTTTGGAGCGAGTTGTGTGGTTTTCAAAGACTTTCTGACTGATTTTTGTTTACACGACACAGACATGATTTGCAAGATTGCCTGAAAGTATTCCTGCCTACCGTGTGAGTGAAAAATAGTGTCAATGTTGAACACAAAATATGTCGGTAGGTATAGTGTGTCTGTACGGTGTTTTTGATTTGTGTCGGTTTGTGTCCGTGATGTAACATGTGCATGTACGTGAATATGTGTTCTGGTCATAAATGTGATGGGATCTGGAAAATCCCAGAGCATGGTTAAATAAAAAAAAAAAAAAAGTAAAAATCTACAGAATTTCTGATTTATGCTCCGTTTCAACCTTCTGATGAAATGGTGAAATTTCAGTTAAGATTTCAATACCATCCTAGTAACATCCTGGATGGGTTTTTTTTGTGTGTATAGTAAGTGTGTGTGTGTGTGTGTGTGTGTGTGTACCTTTCTGTATTTGACGATGTACTCGATCACGGGCGAGCCACCGTCACGGCGCGGCTTCCAGGTGAGCTCGTAGAAGTCGGCCTTGGCGGTGCGCGGCTGGCTGAGGATGATGGGCGCCTCGGCGGGCGTCACCAGACCCCGGAGCTCCGAGCAGTCCACCGGCGGCGGCCTGGGGGGCCTCACAGGGGGCAGCTGCTCGCGCAGGACCTTATCTGGACTCAGGGGCGGCAGCTGGGGCAGTTTGGAGCCTCGAGAGGGAGAACCTGGGGGTGTTAGAGAGATAGAGAGATGTTAGAGAGGGAGTGGGGGGGGGGGGGGGGGGGTATATGGCAAATGAATGTACTGCTTTATTGTTCTTTACACTTTGGCAAGACTCTGGCAAAGAAAGAGAAGAGGGAAGAAAAGAGGGAGAAGTCAGTGACAGAGAAGTTGTGAGTGAGTGAGAGTGAGAAAGAGAGAGAGAGGAGAGAGAGAGAAAGAGAAAGAAAGAGAGAGTGAGATCAAGACAGGAAATGTGGGTCCCTTAAAAGCCGCAGAAGGGACTGGAGAGAGGAAAATGCCTTGCTGTAGTCTGCGTTCAGACATGTTCGAATATGCATCCTCATCAAATTCTCGCAAGCATCTCCGTGCATTTTTTTTCGAATGGAAAAAACAAAGTCATGCTCAGCAATCAATAACTCCCCGAGTAATAAAAACATCCCGACTTCAACACGCAGCTTCACGGATGATCGCTCTGCATCAACTCCAGCAGCCCTGCTCTCATCATCGCTGTGTTATTCTACTGGAGGCCCCACCCGCTCATTAGAGCCAACAGGCTCAACCTGAACCAGTCCCAACACCCCCCCACCCCCACCCCCACCCCCAAAGAATAAAATTCCCCCAGCGCAGTGAAAACACTTGGAACCTATCCTGTTCACCCTCCAAACCACACACACACAATTTTATTTGAGTTGACACTACTGACTAGGTCTTCCAGCACTGATTAAAACACTAACACACTAGGCTACTATGCAACACAGGACACATTGTGCACACATTACATACACACACACACACACACACACGCCACTGTTGTGTATCGAGGGCAACGCACCGGTTGGCAGGGTGAGGAGTCGTGCGGCGGCCTGCGAGCTGCCCACGCCGTTCTCGGCGAGGCACTGGTAGACGCCGTCGTCCTGCGGCCCCACGGTGATGACGCGGAGGGCGCGCTGGCCCAGGCGGTGGCGCGGCGACGGCGCGAGCGGGCGGGCGTTGTGCAGCCACACCACGCTGGGCGCGGGCTTGCCCTGCACCTGGCACACGAATTTCACCGTGTCGCCCCACACCGCCTCCGGCTGCTGCAGCTCCACCAGCACCTGAGGGGGCTCTGAGGGAGAGAGAGGGAGAGAAACACAACAACGTTAGACTCGCAAGGCATCAACCCCATTTCACTACCATGGGCTGTGTGTGTGTGTGTGTGTGTGTGTGTGTGTGTGTGTGTGTGTGTGTGTGTGTGTGTGTGTGTGTGTGTGTGTTCGTGATAGTGTGAATAATAAAGAGTAGGAGCCCGTTAACCGCCATGTGTTGCATTCAGTGTAGAGGTATGTGTGAGTGTGTGTGTGTGTGTGTGTGAGTGTATGGTGGTGGTGGTGGGGGGGGTGGTTCGTGGAGGGCTGAGTACTTGTTAATACGTATGCATGTGCTAATAGACATACGTCCAACTGTCACTCAGCGTGTGTAATCAGTGTTTACGGACTACCGTTTGTGCAAGACAGAGACTGAGTGAGGGCCTTTATGCGCATGCACACGTGTGGAGGGGAGGTGCTTGCACTCCAGACTGATGCCTGTGCTAATGCAAGTATGTGTCTCATCCTGTGCGCATGTGTGTGTGAGGGAGACCGTGTGTGTGTGTGTGTGTGTGTATGTGTGTGTGTGTGTGTGTGTGTGTGTGTGTGTGAGAGAGAGAGAGACAGAAGGCTGCAGAGCATTGCCGCAGCACTTGATGGTTGGCTGCCCGTGAATGAGACGGAGGGAGGCGAGCTCGTTAAGAGCAGCGGAGAACGTCTGGGCCTAATTAGGCCGCGCTGCCGGGAGACGCGCCCACAAAAACAACTCCGGCGCAATCAGGGCCCCAGCCATTTCATGTTCCTCACACACACACACACACACACACACACACACACACACACACACTCTTACTCGGTTTCACTGACTTCACTGACACGCTCAGCCTCTTTCCCTCTCCCTCTAATGCACACAATGTCTCTTTCACCGACATACTCTTTTGTATTAACTCACTCACCTTCTGTCTCTTACACACAAACACGTCTTTCGTACATACATACACACATACATACTCACATACTATTGTCTCTCACAAACACACACACACGCTAATGTCTCTTACAAACCAAACGCGCACACACACACGCTCTCACTGTAAACTAATCCATACCGTGGACTTTCCTGTCTACTGATGTCACTGGCCGAGCCGCATATAGTGGGAAAGCGGGGTGACGCCAGACATACTGACTGCGTAGCTTTACCCTGTCTTTAAAAGGCTCGCTGCGTTGCCAAACTCAGTTGGTGGAAGACGAAGCCTCTCTTGCGTAACCTTGTGGTCGGCTTGGTCCGCTGTCAGCTAGCAGCCTTACGACTTCATGAACAGACACGGCACGCTTTTATGTCTGCCTGAGAGATTCATTGAATCCCGCCACTGGGTCTCTGAGACTGGCGTTTCAGGATAAGAACTCTTTGGATTTCAGCCATCCAGGCTTCTTTGGTCACCAAATACAGTATCAGCAAGATAACTATATTTGCTAAATATCAGCAATGGA
Source organism: Sardina pilchardus (assembly GCF_963854185.1). Classification (NCBI taxonomy): domain Eukaryota; kingdom Metazoa; phylum Chordata; class Actinopteri; order Clupeiformes; family Clupeidae; genus Sardina; species Sardina pilchardus. The sequence continues at coordinate 22,859,079 of NC_085012.1, forward strand.
ACTACATTTTACCAATGCGGCTTGTAGCTGCACTGATTTTAGAGCAGTCTTGCCATTTCAAGACTCATCTCCCACGCACCAAAAAAAGGCCCTTCCAGGCTTCTGTACTCACCGAACACCTGCACCTCGTACTTGACCGTGACGGCGCTGTCCTCGCCGACGCCGTTGTCGGCGTGGCACACGTAGGTGCCCGAGTCGCTCTCGGTCGTCGTGTCGATGAGCAGGTTGCTGAGGAGGAAGCGCGTGTTGTTGTGGTGGCGCAGGTCCTGTCCGTCCTTGGCCCAGGTGACCTGGGGCGTGGGGATGCCACTGGCCACGCACTCCAGCACCAGCCGCTGGCCTTTGGTCACCATGATGGAGCGCGTGGGGCCGGGCGGGTAGATGATGCGCGCCTTCTCAGAGGTGGAGCCTGGAAGAGGGAGCATGGGAAACGTAGGGTTTTTTTTTGTCAATGGCCGAGAACACATTAAAAAGCACATCACATAGCTCCCTTCACAATTACTGGAAGTTATGCTTTATTAGAGGACTTCTTGACAGTCATTGTTCACTAGTACATTGACATTGTGGATAGGAAAGAACATCCTGCAGATTCAATAAACGGGGTGTGATTCACTTACGGCGAATGCGCAGTCGATCAGCCGAGGTGGAGGTTTTCACCTCTTGGGTGACTGGGTTGTAGGCTGCACACTTGTACGGTCCCTCATCGTCCTGTGTAGCATTGGCTATCTGCAGATTCCCCGATGGCATGATCAGGTAGTTCCCTACAGGGGCAGACAAGAGAGAGATACAGAGCAACGGTGAGACCAAATACAAAACTGGCGTCTGGTTTTTGGTTGCAATTACCACCACGCATAATGTGTGATTTTGATGCTGGAACCACTTCACATGTAAGCCCTTCACACTTCTAGACTTATCAAGGGGTTTAATAATGACATGATGTAATTTAATATGCTGTACTGCATCCAAAGGGTGGAAAATTCCAGAATCACAACGCTAGTCCTGCCATAATTTGCCCCAGTGATGCAATAAACGCGTCGATTTCACTCATCACCGACATCTGTTTTCAGCTAATGAGCAGATTCAGATGGTGGACTCCATAAACCCAACAAGACTTTCCATCTCCAGTTTAAGCAAGAAAAGAAAAGAAAAAAACATGTAAAAATGCACTATTGCTCTTAAAAGCCTGGCAGAGGGAGGGAGCAAACAACTTGGTTCTCAGCAGCTCTTAGGGCAGAATTACAAGCCACCACCAGGGGGCACTCTCGAGTCTGAGCAAGACCAGACACACGTCTATGGAGCGACTTGCTTACAGCAAGAGAAGCAACAGCTGCCAGGCTACTGCATACCAGCACAGCTCGCACAAGAGGAGGATTTAAAGAGAGAGAGAGAGGAAAAAAAGATGACAGAAATAAATTAGGGAAGAAAATAAACAAAAGTATTCCCATGTTTCAACATTCCCCAGATAACTGGCTTATCTGTACAGTTATGATGGCACAGATAAAACATGATTAGGAATTCCAGGACCCTGGCACCAAGATGACAGGGAGGCCAGGAGGAGTGGGCAACAGAGAGGAATGACAGAGAGAGAGAGAGAGAAAGAGAGAAAGAGAAAGAAAGAGAGAGAGATAGGACTCTTTACTTACAGAGAGGGAAATGAGGGAAAGAATTGTTAAAGCAGAGGAACAAAATAGCAGGAAGAGAAGCAAGCAAAGAGAGGAGGAGGAGGAGAGAGAGAGGGACAGGAGATGGAGGGATTGGAATAGACCCAAACATAAACCAGAAGGAGATACAAAATGAGAGATTATGGGAAGAAGAGTAGAAACAAACAAAACCAAGAGAAAGTGAAACTGACAAAGAGACAGAGAGAGAGAGAGATGAAGAGGAGAGAGACTGATAGGGAAATGTAAAGCTAGAGAGAGAGCCAGAGAGAGAGAGAGAGAGGGGGGGGGACAGAACTAATGAGGGAGAGAAAGAGAGAGGCGTGTTGAGACATAGATAAGGAGATAGACTGCAGGGTTGTGGGCTCTTACCTTTGGAGACCTCCAGCCACTCCTGCTTGACGCTGTAGCGCACCTGGGCTTTGGGCTGACTCTCGGGCAGGTGGCACTCGATGACCGCCGTGTTGCCCTCGTCCACCTCAATCTCCTGCTGGTCATCATGCTCAAAGTCACGTAGCTCTGCGCACACACACACACACACAAAGAGAAAGAAAGATACAAGTGTGAGAGAGCGTAAGAGCAACGTCAAGACAACCAGCGACAAACCCCAGATCGCTCTAATATGCAACAGCATTCCTTCACGTGTACGCTCGCACACACGCACATTCGCACAGACAAACACACACACCAGCTTAAACACACGCAGCAAACCCACTGCCAACAGATCAAAATGATTTGGATCTGAGCAGCAGCAGCAGCAGCGGTGGCGGCAGTGGTGGTGGCAGCAGGAACGGATTGTGGTATTTATGTTTGCTTGCTAGGAAACAGACTCTTCAGCGGGAGATGGACTGGGCAGACGCCCAATAGCCCAGAGACACAGAGTCTGCAGAGGCTGACCTCTGCCCTGCCCACACCCCTCACCACCCCCCCCCCCCGAACCCCCCACCCCACCCCGCCCTGGAATGAGGCCAGAGGCTGAGGGTCAAAGGGCACCTTCCTCTTGGGTTTCATGGAAAGAAAATCAATTTGGATTGCAATGATATAGCACAACCACCGTTAAGTGGTGCGACAGGAACAACAGAGACGAGAGAGGAAGGAGTGGAGGAAGAGACAGAGAGGGAGATAGATAGAGAGAGAAAGACAGTTTGGATAGAGAGCAACATGTGATCCTAGAGAAGACCAAAAAGACAAACTGATAAAAAAGATGGAGAGAGTGGGCCTGAGAGCGATCATCCGTTTGGACCGGCAACGGAACTAAAAATACGAACGGTATTTTTTTTTTGCACTTCAGCCCAAACTTCATTAAGTGTCTCCTAAACTGTTGATATCAGCTCTAACAAACACAGAACTAGAGCCATTGTTTTCTGAAGAAACTGTGCCGTTGATTTTCTTTTTTTGTGCTGTTTTTCCTGGAGCTTGGCTGTGTAGACCATGCTGATAGGGCTGCTGTTGTGTCAACGAAGCTAATGGTGAGAAGCTAACCGACTTTTCAGAGAAAGTTCCCCGGGAAGGTGGGGCGCAAAGGTTGTCATGAGCATAATATTAAGGGCAATCATCCTCTGGGTAATTAGTGGAAAATCTTTCAGGCACGTCAAGTCTTCCCACGTGTTTTGTGTGTGTGTGTGTGTGTGTGTGTGTGTGTGTGTGTGTGTGTGGGAGCAAAAGTAGAAAAATGTGAGGGACTGTTGTTCACAGAGGTGAGGGTGAAGGTAAGTGCTTGGCTTTGATAGTACATGCATGCACATACACACACACACACGCACTCACACACATTCCAATAGAGATGAGAATCCCAGGACATGTCAGGGTGAAGAGTGGTTTTAGTGTGAGACAGAAAGATGGGGGCTCCAGAGGCTGTGTGACGCTTCGTTTGCTAAATCAATCAGAGGGCCTTTAACAGCTACCCCCTGCCTGCACCCCCCAACATTCCTCTCTACACACCTTCAACCCCCTCACCTCTTTTCCTCCCTCCCTCCCTCCCTCCATGGTCATCCTCCACCTCAATTCAATACACTTTACTGGCCTGACACTCTAATAGGGCAGATGGATGCCAAAGCTCAGAATATAGAAACACATGGAAATGTACTCCTCCTCTCTATCTTTCTCTATCCCCTTTTACTTCTCCACTCCTCCTCCTCCTCCTCTCCTCATCACATCCTCCCTACCACTCGCTGTCCTCCTTGAATTCCTATCCCTCATAACCCCCAACACACACACACACACACACACACACACACACACACACACGCGCACAAACAGAGGTCAGGTGGAAAGAGGGAGTGAGTGATGAGATAGTGAGAGAGAAGTAAGGACAGGGGGAGTGCCATGGCTAAGATATGTGTAGGGGGAGACTATACAGTGTGTGTGTGTGTGTGTGTGTGTGTGTGTGTGTGTGTGCGTACTGTATGTATGCGCGTATGCATCTGTGAGACAGAATAAGACACAGAGCATATGCTGGTTGAGCTGGAGCAGGTGTACGAATTTATGTATGTATAGTTTGTGTCTGTAAACATCCCGAACATCCCACCCGCATACTACACTGTATGTCACCAGCACAGTTTAGACACACAGACCACAGATCACAGCTCCACACCGGACTCCGGGTCCTGACCTGAAGACGTGGGAGGCAGGCGTGGGTACTAACATGGACGCCGTTTCTGTCCCCAGCTCAATAGAATGATGTGGCTCCGCTCCGACTCTCACTGGTCCTGCTCAGTGTCTCTGTCCTCTCTCTCTCTCTCTGCTGCCTCTATCTCTTCATTTATTTCTCTCCCTCCCTCCCCTGTCTTGTTTCTATCCATCAGTCGGTCTCTGTTTCTTCTCTGCATGCCTCCCTTTTTTCCTACCCCTCTCCTGGTTCTTTTCTATCTGTCTCTCTTGTATTATTTTCTCTGTCTCCCTCTCTCTGTCTGTTCAATTTCTTCTCTCTCAATCCCTCTCTCTCTCTCTCTTTCCCTCTCTCCCTAGGCTCCCAGTTGGAGTCTGGATTCTGAGAATCAGACGGGATTAATGATATTTATAAAGTGGATCAGCCCCTTTTCCAGCGCTGCTTTGGCAAGCCTTTCATAAATGCTTCAGGGTTACTTATCATTCATCATTTTAATGGCCCTGCCTGTGGAGTCAACCAGTGTCTGTTTCTGTCTCTCTCTCTCTCTCTCTCTCGCTCTCTCTCTCTCTCTTTTGTGTGTGTGTGTGTGTGTGTGTGTGTGTGTGTGTGTGTGTGTGTGTGTGTGTGTGTGTGAGAGAGAGAGAGAGAGAGAGATTGTGTGTATGTGTTTGCATGTGTGTGGGAGTGTGTGGTTTGGTTCGTGCATTTGGTGATTCTAGGGAGACTGCACAGTATCATTTAGACAGTGGGTGGGTGCGTGCGGACTCTGACCATATATAAGAGAATGTGAGAGTCTGCGAGAGAGGGACACATAGAGAAAGAGCTTGAGTGAAAGACAGAGAGAACGAGAGAGAGATAGAGGGAGAGACCGAGAGAGTGAGGGAGCGAAAGAGGAGAGGAGAAAGTAATGATGAAGGAGAAAAAGAAGCTGATGAGTGATCTGTGAGTAAGCTTGTGGCTTGTGAGGACTCCATCAACCACATGTGTGCACTTAACCCGCAGTCACACAAATCACATCCTTTGTTTCCATGTCTCTCTCTCTCTGTGTCTGAGTCAGTGTGTGTGTGTATCTGTGGAGAAAGTCATTCTGTAAGGACACAACTCCTTGCGGTGTGTGTGTGTGTGTGTGTGGCTGGGTTGTGGCCAATAGGGAGAGGAGAGGAGAGGAGAAGAGAGGAGAGGAGAAAAGAGAAGGGAGGCTGCATGTCTACAGCAGGAATTCGAGCAGGGAGTTTTAAATAATGCAGAAACAGACCGAGGCTCCCGGGGGGGAGAGGGCTGTGATCACACACACACACACACACACACACACACACACACACACATTCCAGAACCTGGCCCCGTCAGCACAGCCAGACAGAGCAGAGTGGAGCATGCAGGGCCCCGGGCCCTGGGCCTGCACTCAAGAGCACAAAAACAAATGGGCAGAGGACAGGAGGAGGAGGCCAGGAGAGCTGAAATATGGAGACACACACACACTCTCCCCCTCTCTCACACACACACACACACACACTCACACACAATCGAACATGTATACACACACACACACACAAGGTCCCAGAGGTGCTGTTCTGGCCTGTGCTGGGCTCTATGAGGGGGGGTGTTAACGTTAGGCCTCTTTATTAAATTAGACAGGGGCTGAGGGAGTATATGGGGGTTGGGGGGTAATAGTGGAGTAGGGACCCCACTAGAGGGGCCGGACCTCCTCCCTTTAAAATACACCCCCCCCCCCCCCCCCCCCCCGACCCCCATATATATTTGGGAGGAGAGACTTTATCACTAACATCTGATGTGAGAGAGAAGGAGAGAATGGAGGTTAAAAAGGAGACAAAATGGTTGGTTAGGGAGAGGGACAGAACAGTCGCAAAGACAATGAGAGACTATTTCAAGAAGGCTACATTTTCAGAAGGAATTTGAATGTTTGTGGGGGAGTAAGTGAACAAGACTCAATACACTGTGTGCATGTTTGTGTGTGTATGTGTTTGAGTGCGCTTGATTTTGTGTGTGTGTGTGTGTGTGAGTGTTTTAGTGTGCTTGATTGTGTGTGTGTGTGTGTGTGTGTGTGTGTGTGTGTGTGTGTGTGTGTGTGTGTGTGTGTGTTAGAGAGAAAGAGAAAGTAGGTCCGTGCATGTGTATGACAGAGTTGTTCAGTTGTTGAGGTTGGGATAGAAATGGGGCCTCTGACATCACGTCTCATCTTGTAGGTGGATCCTGTCTGAACTGGCCTGAGGAACCAGAGACGCTCACTTCGCTACACACACACACACACACACACACACACACACTTTTGTTCGCTTTATCTAATGGGTCGGGAACAATGTGAGAGCATGGAGGAAAAAAAACTTTTTTCCCTCCCTGGACTGATTTATTAGCCCCCACTCTCCCAAAGAGGACTTTCCACACACACGCGCACACACACACACACACACACACACACTATCTCTTATCTCTCGACCATTACAAATCTCCCTCTCCTCAATTAAAAACAGAATATTTGCTCAGCCCTTATCCTCCTTTTCCCCTTTTTCTGTGTGTGTGTGTGTGTGTGTGTGTTGTCTCGGGAGGAATGTGGTGAAGGTGAGGGAGGAAGTCTTTTTCTGATGGGCCCCAAGTACACCCCCCCCTTCTCTCTCTCTCTCTCTCTCTCTCTCGCACACACACACACACACACACACACACACACACACACACACACACACACACACACACACACGTCACATTACGCTACTCCCCTATTGGGGCCCTCTAGTGACTGACCTACAGCATACTCACTCACAAACATACTCACACAACATTTACATATGATTACATACACACAACCGCATAAATGCATACACACTAATACACACAAGTACACCCTGCCATACACTGCCACTCAACCATCTCTCTCTCACTCTCACACACACACACACACACACACACACACACACACACACACACACACACACACACACACACAGTTATAAGCTACTTTCCACTACCACTCAACCACCACTGACTACCACACCACCACGATATCCCATTATAATTATAACACACACACACACACACACATGAAAACACACACAGAGCACGTCAGTGCTTACGATGTCTCTGTTCCTGTTTTTTTTCTCTGGCTGTCTCTAAATGCAGGTTATGTGGTTAAGGCCTCTTACATGGACTGTAGCCCATGCTCTCTGCGTGAAAACATGTCAAAGAATATACATACATATATATACTTGTGTGTGTTAGAGAGAGAGAGAGCGAGAGAGAGAACATGGTTTTGTGCTTGAATGTGCTCTGTCATGTGAGGCTCATGTTAAACATCTCTGTAACTGTATGTGAATGCCAACTGTAGGCCATATCAGTCTGTCTGGTGTTTAGGTCGGAGCTTGGCTTCATTTAGAAAATGAAGAGGGGCAGTTAGCTGATGTATTTGCATATCCTTTACAGTGTATGTGTATATGGGCACTTGTGTGAGTGTGAGTGTGAGTGTGAGTGTGAGTGTGAGTGTGAGTGTAGTCCCTTTCCCACATGAGCGAGACATCCGGATGTCAAACGGATATCAAACGGGTGGCTGTATGTGGGAACGCAAAATTCGGGTATTTTCTTACCCGGAACTCACCCTACTAGCCCCCTAGTACTACTTCTAGATGTTACCCGGGTGCGCTTAGGTGGGAACGCAGCCGGCACAGTTCTGGGTAGAGATGGGGGGCGTAACGATGACGTGTAGAAATGCGCCCTTGCAGCCTGCTTGCAGCGCGAGGCAGAAAGTACAAATTGCCATGGTAACGATAAACATTGCCCTACGAGTATGAACAACACAGACGAGAACACCGAAAACAGTGACATTTTGTTGTGTACGTACAATAAAAATTTAAACTGCAATTACGTTGTTGTGTTTGTTGCGGGACAGGCAGGATTATCCTTGCAAACGTGAATAGCTTGAAGTGTTGTCGATTAGCTTGCAACTAGCTGTTTATTACAGTAGTTAGCAATTAACAGCTAACAGTTAACGTCACTGTTATTTAGCATTGTTGCTTTTTGTAGGAGTTGGGAAGGAGCCTCAGACCTCTGTGTGCTGTTTATATATTTCCCAGGTGTGTCATTATTTTCTATTAATTTGTTGTGTTGGATGTTTATACCAGAGAGGGTTGAATTAGAGCTTTGTTTATACTGTGGTCCTGGCGTTAGCTATTTTTTCCTCTATGCTAGCTCCCGCTGACTAGCGAGCTAACTAGCAGCTACTTCTGTTGTTTCACGATGTTTTGGATCTGATGTAAGTTCGCATCATCCAGGCAACACAGCACAACAACGCATTTATTTAGCGTCATCTCCCTCCCTCTGCAAGTGCTGACATTGCCCCACCCCTCGCGGCTCCTACTCGGGTCTAGTGTGAACACAATTACCCGTATCTCACTCGGACATAAAGCTCATGTGGGAAACGTCGTGTCGTGCCTCTATCCGGGTAAATATGTCCGGGTAACTTCTAGAAGTTATGTGGGAAAGGGACTTGTGAGTGTGAGTGTGAGTGTGAGTGTGAGTGTGAGAACTCACTTGCTGCGGTGACGTTGGCGGGCACGCTGGCGCGCGCTCCTATCGCCGTGCTCGCCACACACTGGTAGCGCCCGAGCGTCTGGTTGCTGAGCGACGCGATGACCAGCGAGCCGGGCTGGGCGAGCACGCCGAGCTCGGCGTAGTCGTCGTCGAAGAGCACGCGCCCGTCGAGGCGCCAGCTGATGTTGGCGTGGGGTGGCAGGGCGCTGCAGCGCAGCGTCACCGTGCCCCCCAGCTTCTGCACCACAGACCGGGGCTCCTCGGTGAAGACTGGCACGTCATCTGAGAGAGAGCGAGAGAGCAAGAGAGAGAAGGGAGAAGGGGAGGGGAGGAGGAGAAGGCAGCCCGTGGAGTGTGTGTGAGTGTGTGTGTGTGTGTGTGTGTGTGTGTGTGTGTGTGTGTGTGTGTGTGTGTGTGTGTGTGTGTGTGTGTGTGTGTGTGTGAGAGAGTGTGTGTGTGTGAGAGTGTGTGTGTGTGTGTGTGGTGAAAATGTCAGCGCATGTGAGAGCATCAGATGGTTGGGGTTGTCATAGCAGAGGACAAGAAAAAAAGAAAGATCAGCAAGACAGAACAGACAGAACAGAAAGAGAGGGCCAGTTGGAGAGCAAAAAAGAGAGAGGGAGGAGGAAGAGATAGAGAGGGACGAAGAGTGGGAGAGCAAGAGAAGTTGGAGCCATTAGACACGGGTAGAGGAAGAGGGAAAAACTGAGCTTTCGCTCAGCAACATCTAAGGGCAGCCGCCTGGCTCTCTGATCCAGACTCGGGCCCGGCGACTGTTTTTTCCATCACACTTTCCATTCATGAATTCCCCTCCTCGAGAGCTACAGTACCCCCCCCCCATTCCCGATTCCAGCTCGCTCTGAAAAATCCCCTCGTTTTCTTCCTCGGTGGTATTGGGGAGCCGAGTGCCAAGGAGGCGAGATGGGACACTCACCGTTGCTGTTGCTGTCGGCGCCGCCCTGGTGGCAGCAGAGGAGAACTGCGCCCAGAGCACAGAGCGCTTGGACCCGACGCTTTCTGGCCCAGGGAATCCAATCTAATGGTCCGGACATCTTCCATACACTACCCCCTGATGGAGAGAAAAAAGAGAGAGAGAGAGACAGACAGAGAGAGAGAGAAAGAGGGAAGAGATTAGATCTTGGGTCTGGCACAAACAGTCCACAGACATCTTATCAGCACAGTTCGCAGACACAGACAAGAGAGGGAATCTCTGCCCACACGGCCACATCCTCTCCGGCCCCAAAAGGTCCGACTGGACCTCAGCGTTAGGCCACAACACTCCCGGCTCGGCCCAAACGCCTCTGCCCAACGCTCCGAGTCGGAGCTCACCAACAGAACAACAACTGGCACGACCTCAGTGCGGCTTTGGCTACATACACGAAAAAACTCAAGATCAGTCTCTGTGATAGCGCCTCCATTCTAACACACTACACAACTTCCCTTATGCCAGCACACACACACACACACACACACACACACACACACACACACACACACACACACACACACACACACACACACACACACACACACACACACACACACACACACACACACACACACACACACACACACACACACACACACACACACACACACACACACACACACACACACACACACACACACACACACACACACACACACACACACACACACACACACACCACTCAGGCCCGTACCTAGAAGCCATGTCTGTGTTGGCGAGGCGGGCGCCCGGATTGTGCGGGCTGTAACCTGAGCCCCACCCCCTCACTCCCCAGTCAGGTGTAACTGATACAGGTACCGGGGCTTTCTGGGGGGGGGGTTGGGGAGGTGGGGGGGAATGAGCAATGAAGCACACAGAGACGGCATTCAGCAGTCCACACAAAGAACAACAGAGCTCACAGACACAGGAGGGCTATAAGGGAGAGACTTAGGAGCATATGCCACACAATAAAGTGTGTGTGTGTGAGAGTCTGTGAGTGTGTGTGCGTGTGCGAGTCTGTGAGTGTGTGCTGTTTGTGTCTGTTGATGTGTGCATGCTGCGTGAAGGCATCTCTGTTTGTCTGTGTGAGGTTGTGCAAGAATGTGTGTGTGTGTGTGTGTGTATTTCACAGCATGTGCTTCATATTTATGTTTGTATGTTTTTAATTGTGGATGCAGTTGTGGGTGGTGGGACAGACGGCGCTAAATCACCTGCATGTCAGCTTGATATGTGAGGGGGCCTGACACACAGAGAGAGAGACAGAGAAAAGAGAAAGGAGAAAAGAGAAAGAGATGGAGAGACACAGAGAGAAAGATAGAAAGAGAGAAAGAGACAAAAAAGGAGATTTGTCAAAAGTTTGTCAACAGAGGAGAGAGAAGAGAAAGAGAAAAGAGAGGAGATTGAATGAGACAGAGAGAGAGGGGGAAAGAGGGAGTAAGTAAAAGAGAGAGAGAGAGAGAGAGAGGGAGGGAAAGGGAGAGGGAGAGAGGGAGAGGTAATGGTCAGTCTATTAACAGTTAATGCAGGAAGGGGGAGCTTTTCTCTCTCCTCGCCCCTCGCTGCCAAGTTTCCCAAATTCTTTCCTGTCAGGTTAAACTAACAACTTCCCGTCACTATGAGGAGGGTGGTCCAGGGCTCCAAGCCTGCAAATCTCTCTCTCTCCTTCTCTCTCTCCCCTCCTCTTTTCTCTTCTCTCCATCTTTTTTTCTCTCTCCCTCTCTTTCTCTGCCTTCCCCATTCTGCCCCCCCACATACACACACACACAGCAACTCTGATGGGATCGTTACTGGAATGAAATGATTAATGACGCCATGAAGAAAGATCCAGACCTCCAAAACAGTGCAGGGCAAAAAAGGACAGACATGGAGGGGAAGGGAGAGGGGAAGGGAGAGGGGGGTGAGTGGAAAGACGACAACAACTCTGAGAAACAAGTCAGTCGTGGTGCGTTTGAGGGACTCTGATTCAGTTTTCATTTCTCTTTTCATGCGGTTAGCAGGTACACGGCCTGTGAAAAGACAGACAGAGGATAGATAGAGCTACAGAAAAGAAAGAAGAAGAGACAGAAGAGAGAAGAGAGAAACCCAAAAAACAGAGGGAAAAAAGAACAGAGAAACAGAGAGAGAAAAGAACTGAGAGAACGCCGAGGGAGAGAGAGAAGAGGGTGAAAGAGAGAGAGAGAGAGTGTGTTTCTCAGGGCAGTGTAGTCTTTCCCTCTCGACTGGCTGCTGGGGCTGGCCCTAAACAAATGTTTTTGATTCTCTCTGCCAAAAACAAACACATCATCATCGCCCTGGAAAGAGCGAGCGAGAGAGAGAGACAGAGAGAGAGGGCGGGAGGGAGAGAGAGCAAGTTGTGTCTTGGCATGGCCACCAGCTCCCACTCAACAGAGTGCCTAGTCTTTTATCATAGGTCTGTGTGTGCGCTTGTGTTATGTGTTTGTGTGTGTGTGTGTGTGTGTGTGTGTGTGTACGAGTCTGTCAGTCAAGAGCAGCTAAAACGCCACTAGAGGGGTCATCCAGCTGGCTTTAGTATCTCAGACATTCGGCTTTTTTATGCCTTATGACATCAACTGAACAGACAGAGGGGCGTTGTGGGGGTACAGAAACACAACTGCAACAAACAGTCTGCTTCTCCAATAAACACAGGGCCAGGCGAGGGCGATTAGCTAGCTAATTGAGAAAGCAGCACATGACAGATGAGAGAAACATGCTACTGCTAAACAGTGGCAGACTAGCCAGGTCAACCAACACACAGCGCAGACTAAGGTCTGGGGCAGTTGGCCATTTTGCTCCAGACATTTAACTTTTGTGGGCTATTTAAGGATCCGAGGATCCTCCGGGGCGGGCTACAAAAAGAGTGGCAACATTGAGACATTATTACCAAGGCAACAATGCTAATGCTACTTTTAGCACTGGCCGTTTGCTGCAGTCTAACAGAAGCATGTGTTTGTGTGTGTGTGTGTGTGTGTGTGGAAGGGGCTGGTATAGACAGCTGTCCTGTAAAAGCCACAGCAGAGGAGCCAATCCTCACGCCTTTGCTGTCAAACCACCTGTCCAAACTGCCAAAGCTAACCCCAGACACACTCACGCACACACATACACACACATACACACACACACACACACACACACACACACACACACTTTTCATTCATCCTGCGAGCGACACAAAGAGGCCCCAGTCATGTCAGCGGCCCTGTGAAACTCTACACGGCCTGCCTGACCACTCACTACAGATCCTTTACAGCCCTGTCCAGGGCCTTCAGTCAGGACAGACAGATGACCACATGTGTGTGTGTGTGTGTGTGTGTGTGTAGACAAACTGGGCATCAACAAAGCACTGCCATTACCTTTTACATGGTCTAACTGTCTCCAGCTGCTTCTGTCAAGTGCCTTCTGACAGTGCTCCTATTTACTAGGGCTTTACTAGGACTGAACTGTAAAGGAAATACTTGGTGTGTGCGTGAGAGTGTGCGTGAGAGTGTGTGTGTGTGTGTGTGTGTGCGTGTGTATATATATATGTGTGTGTGTGCGTGTGTGTGTGCATGAAAACCATAGGTATGGCTAAAATGTCTCAAATCTGTGACAGTCTAAGCAAGAGCCATGGGTTTATATAAACATGAGTCAGAGCACATTAGCGAGTGGGTGACTATGTGAGGCACAGCGCTAGCTATAAAAATGCATTAAAATGGCAATGGACACACAGTGCACAACTATGTGGCCAACTGGCCATGTTTTAGCACTTGTGAGCTAACTGCACTGTGGATGCCAACATAAAACTAGGAAATGGGCAGGCAAGTACTGTTCCTTTACAAATTCCCTATTTGGTTAGGAAAGCTAAAACAAGTTGTAGACCAATGAGCCTATCATGGCATCATCAGAGATCTTTCTGGTAGCTATCAGAATGCAAATGTAGCTACTAGCTAGATAGTATTTAGTGGGAAGCGATCACAAACATTAGTTTTAAACCTGTGCATGGCCATGTGCATTAATGCAGCTTCATTCCTGAATTATGTGAGTGTTTGTGCATGTATAATGTGTCTGTATGACTGTGCAGGAACACACTGACTGGTTTGCTGCTAGAGAGTATTAATGTGATTGAATGTGTTCATGTGTGTGTGATGGTATGCATACTTTTGGGACTGCAAATCGCAGTGTGTGAATATGTGTGTGTGTGTGTGTGTGTGAGTGATTGTGAGGAGTAGAAGTCACTTCATAAAGCCTCATTGTCAGCATGCAGGCCCCTTTCTTCCGGGGCCGTTGTGGTCACCATTGTCCAGCCGCCTGCACGGATAAATTCATTTTGACAACCCTGCTAATTGGATAAAACAGCACTCTCCCGCCTGAAGCCTCCTCCCTCACCGATCACATTCTTTCTGCTCTCTCTGGCACCAAGGGAGCACAGAAAGAGTGAGGAGGCAGTGTGTGTGTGTGTGTGTGTGTGTGTGTGTGCGTGTGTGTGTGTGTGTGAGAGAGAGAGAGAAGTGAAGAGCTGTAGAATATTTATCACATCCCCTCCTTTTGCCTTCATCTCCATTTTACATCCCCACTTTGATACCCTTTCTCCCTCACACACACTTACACTTTCTCTTTCCATCTCTCTCTCTCTCTCTCACACACACACACACATTTTCTGTCCCTGTCCCTCTCTCTCTGTACACTATGTCCCACACACACACACACACACACGTCATCATCAATTTTCAAACACTTCATAATACACCCCACCCCCCCCAACCATCATCACATTCACCACCACCACCACCACCCCACCACAGCCCCCTCGTCCCCTTCTCCTCCCCCCTCCTCCTTTAGATAAACACATGCGGTGTCAAGTGTGAGGAGTGCCGGGGGTTCAACTGGCTGTGCGGGGGCCCCCGCTTCCCACAATGCCGCTCTCGCATAGCTGTCGTGCGGGAGGCCGGTTGCCCCTGGCGACGCTAACAGGCAGAACGCACCTTAATAGAGTGGAGAGTCATTGTAAAGCAGTGAGCCGACGCGCGGACAATAACCCCACGGCCCTCGCTCTCAAAGGAAAGACGCTCCACTGAAGGGTCGGGGGAAGAGCTGATATGGGGAGGGGGGGCTCAATGGCCAAAAAGAAGAGGGTGGGTGGGGGGGGACATTACTCAATGGCCAAGAGTGGATGGTGAGTAGAGGTGGTGATAATTCAGGGGAGCAGGAGAGGAATGGCGGGGAGGGGGGGGGGGGGGTACTTAATGGTTCACGAGTTTATGTGCAATTTGAGGGTGGAAAAGAAGGTTCCAGATTAATAAAAGGGGTAAATGTCAGGTGTGGGTCAAGGAGATAACCAAGACAGTGAGCAAGAGTGAAAGAGAGTGAGAGTGAGTGTGTGAGTGTGAAGCGATCTGTGGGTGTTGAAATGTCGCACCGCACCCCTCCGTCCCCCTCGCGACCCCCACTCCTCCAGTGGCCTGCTGTGTGATAGGAGAAGTGGCCTTTTGGTCTGATGGACTGTGGGCCGGCGGGGCGGCCATCTTGAGTAGGAGTCAATGAGTGGTGTGAATGAAGTCACTCCAGAGCTCTTTTAAAGAGAAGGCCTCCATTCACACTGGCCTGCACAACCAACTGCCCTCGCATCTCCATAGGATTAATTAAACTCTCACACACACGCACACTCCTCTCAGGACAAGAGCTCGTAACCTTCTGATCTTTACCCAAAGGACCGAGATTTCCCTTAAACCAACTCTTCACTCAACTTGAATCCACCCACAAAACTGCTGACTTTGAACAGGACATTGAGACTCCTGAAGTACTGATCATGGTCCACATTCTGTTAGCTCTGGGTTTTTTCTCGTGTCCATTAAAAACAGTGCTGCAGCTACCTTTGCCAAAAGGTTCACTGTCCCGCTGATCTTTAACCAGAGAATCTCACCAACATGACACCATCAGCCCCACCTTCCATATACGCACTTCTCCTTCTGCCAAAACTCACAACTCCAAACTAGTCCAGAACACTTTGGTCTGTACCACAAGGGATTTTTCCGTCCATCTTCATCAAAATTTCACTGGGTCACTCAAAACCAGTTACCTCAGCTTACTCTCACATGAGTTCACTGTAGCTGAACAACTGAACTCCACCCAAAGAACAACTTGTTAGTTCTCCAAACCACTACACCACCCATAAATCTCAAGTGGATATAGACATATTTTATATGAAGTGATTTGCCACTAGCTCTGAGCCTCCACAAGGCAACAAAACCACTGATTTTCAACTAAAATAAGTCCACAACTTTATTGTTTCTTATAGTTAATGTTATTAATTTACAAAACATAGACTCCATAATACGCTCCAGAATATTAGACTATGACTAATAACATTCTATGTATGTGTGTGTGTGTGTGCATGTATATATCGACTACACACACACACATACACGTTTGCCGACAGCTTGTCCAACACCCGCTTCACTGTGCCTCATGCCTTAAAACCACTTCCTCTGTGGTTCCGTTTTGACTGAAAAAACTGACCAGGAATCAGTTCCTCCTTCCAGCTAACCTGGATTAATGTTTGGTGCAGAACCTGCCATCTGTTCCCACACCAGCTACCAAGCTTGTTTCTGAATCTGCATCAAAAGGAAGTTAAACAACCTTCCAGAACATTCCCACGGACCGTGAAGATGTTCAGCAGGTGGAGAAAAAGAGAAAGAAAAAAGAAAGACAGAGAAAGAGAGAGATTGAGAGAGAGAGAGAGACGCCCCCGTTTCCCATTCAGTCTGTCTCTAGCTCCCACAATCCTCTTCCAGCCGCTCCAATGCCGGAAAATTAAACATCAAAGGCACCACTAACGAGGACGTGGAGTCCAACCCCACCGCCCAACCTCCTTCCCAAGCCCACCCCACCCCAATCCTTCCTTCAGCAATAACGAGCAGCAGACACTCTCTAGGGATTAACGAGCGAGGGACGAAGCCAAGGCCAAGGATCTCTAATCAATTAGGGCACCGTAGCATTTGCATAATTTATATAACAAGGCAGAATTAACTAGCACACGCTAATTACTGTGTGATGGCTCAATGAAGCCGCTGTCTTGTTCTTTCTCTCTCGCTCTCGCTGTCTCTCTCTCTCCCACATTCCTTCATGACGGCTCAATGCAACAGCTGTCTCAGGGTCCACATACCTCCATTGCGGCTCCAGGGCCATGGGAGCCATCACCTGGGCTAGATCCAGTTTCAGCAGGGCTTAGTGCAATATGCATGACAATCACGTCACTGAAAGGACTCCTGAACTCAAGCTAATTAGGTTAAAGCTAGAGTGGCTCAAAGGGCCATATAAAAACCAATGGTTTATCATAGCACTGCCATTATATGTCTACCAGTCTACAATTGAGTCATTCAGGGAATTACAATATAGGGAATGTATTGTGAGTGAGAGATAGATCACAGCCAAAAATAATTATTTCCAAAACCCAAAACTAACCTACCAATTTACCAACAAAAAATAAGGTTCAGAGTCTACACTATGTGACAGTTATTGTACTATGCACATGCATGAGACAAGTGTGCATTTGCTTGTGTGTGTGTGTGTGTGTGTGTGTGTGTGTGTGTGTGTGTGTGTGTGTGGGTGTGTGTGTGTGTGTGTGTGTGTGTGTGTGTGTGTGTGTGTT